>NC_092271.1:22838535-22863535 GCF_036320965.1 Panulirus ornatus | reverse complement strand
TCACTACACCTACTCGTGTGCCTTAAACTAATGAGTAAGGAAAATAACGAGCGTTGGTAACGCTTCGCTCTACTAACGGATGTTAGTGGAAATCTTTTGAAGGGTACAGGTCGTCCCAGACTCGCCTACCTACTTTGTAGGAGGGTTAGGAGTCAGCGATCTGCCCTGCAGTTACCACACCACCTTCAGGTTAACTGTTCCTGACGGAGATTCGCAAAGGACCGAATCTTTTTAATGATGATGTGACAACATATACTCCATAAAGCTCGGGGGGGAACTCTTACAAAACTTTTTTTTTTCTTTTTCAGTGGCTTCTATTTCTTGTTCCACTTTCCTTGACATCTGGGTTGTAAAGGGAAACAATAGTAATAATTGGACTACAAGGAGAATGATATAGGGCCACAGCAGTTTTACATCACTTGATTGTCATTTTTTTTCTTTTCAGCTGTCTCTAACGAAACACAGAGGAACACAAGGTGTACAACCATGTAAGAATATATATATATATATATATATATATATATATATATATATATATATATATATATATATATATATATATATATAAAGTAGGTCGCAAGTCGTCTAACCGTTGACGCAAAAGCTGGAGGGAAACATCAATAGGAATTTGATCAATGAGAATCTGGTTGTATTTCTCGGCTTATTCATTTGACTCTGACTCTCTCTCTCTCTCTCTCTCTCTCTCTCTCTCTCTCTCTCTCTCTCTCTCAAGTGAAACAAACTTTTTCATCTGTTACATTCTCAAATCTGTCCAGTTACAACGGTTGGAGATTTTCACCGAGCTGCACTGTTTCCCAACGTAATGTTCTCAGGAAGGAGAGGCGATCAGAATTTCTGTAAAGTCTCACGCTTCAGCGCATTAAAAAAAAAATCAAGAATAACTCAAAGTTCTGAGATGAATAACTTATATGTTCTCCCAGAACGAGGTTGGGTGTTATACCATCAATTCGTGAAACAGCGAAGAACGGTTGACATTTCACTGTGAAACGACGGACTGTATACACACATCAAAGCTTTGTGACATGTACACGGAGTCTTGACAACCCACTCACGACCACTTTGTGTCTGTGTGGAACAGCGCGTGGGCAGTGTGGCGCGCTCGCCCGCTCGCTCGCTTGACCAGCGGCGCAGAACTGAGCGGCTGGCGAGAGCGGTAAGACGAACGTGGGTTGGGGAGGCAACACTCCCAGTCAGGTAAGACCCGTTGACAACAAATCAACAAATCATGACGAGATAAATCCCTCCAAGGGAGCTGTTTGTAGAGCAGCCTCTAGGAGGACCATGCTGTTTATTCTATCTGTTAATTTAGCAGGAGAGCAGCCTCTAGGAGGACCATGCTGTTTATTCTATCTGTTAATTTAGCAGGAGAGCAGCCTCTAGCAGGACCATGCTGTTTATTCTATCTGTTAATTTAGCAGGAGAGCAGCCTCTAGGAGGACGATGCTGTTTATTCTATCTGTTAATTTAGCAGGAGAGCAGCCTCTAGGAGGACCATGCTGTTTATTCTATCTGTTAATTTAGCAGGAGAGCAGCCTCTAGCAGGACCATGCTGCTTATTTTATCTGTTAATTTAGCAGGAGAACCCAGCTATTAGTTTATCTATTCATCGAAACTGAGTCCAAAAGAGAAGCAAGTATTTATCTTTTTTTTTCTTTTCAGAAACAGTTGTTCAGAGAAGCACACACGTTGCTCAGGACACTGACAGAACACACACACATCGAAATGACCCGATAAGCAAGCAAAAAAAAAATCGCTCAGCTAACACACAGTCATGAACACCACCATGTGAATCAGACATACGCTTCTCTAAAACCACACTCCCCCAAGCAAAACACGAGTGTAACACTATTCCACTCTACGCTCAGGACATCAGCAATTCCCTGCATTGCTGCAAACACCCATTCAACACATTCCGAGACTCCTGGAGACATCGAACACTTTCTGCTCAATATCACCCAGCTCTCCTAAAACAGACACACACACACACACATACATCACTTTTCGCCCCGTCCAGTGGACATGGCGGGCTTCCTGAGCGCTGTAGGGGCTATAATGACTGAAGGACTTTCTGGGTGCAGGAAACAGATATTTGCTGATAATCACATGAAAAGAAAATGTGACACTGCAAGTCCCGAGTGCATTTTCGTGTGTGGCATCTTCAAGGGAGATGGAATACACGAAAGTGCACTCAGGAATTATCGTGTTTTATCTACACCCGTGGTGATCAGCATATATAATATATATATATATATATATATATATATATATATATATTGCTAATATGTATGAATATATATACACACACAGTAACAATATCCCTTGAAAACGCGGCGCAAATTACTTTCCGATATCTTTTTTTTTTTTTTGGTTGTCTTGGAGTACAGGCGGTGCACGATTTACAGCAAGTACGTGATCCCGCGGGGATCTGGGAGGGTATGTGCAGGGTGGCTGGCTGGCTGGCTCTCTCTCTCTCTCTCTCTCTCTCTCTCTCTCTCTCTCTCTCTCTCTCTCTCTCTCTCTCTCTCTCTCTCTCTCTCCCACACACACACACACAAAGGGGAAGGCCAAGCATCACTCCGTGACCACAGGAGATGTTATCCTCCGCACACCGTTACCACGAGGGCGGCCATCCCTCCACAACGACGTTACCACAAGGACTGCCAACCCCTATCTCTCTCTCCTCCCCACATCACCACCGTCCCCTCCCCACCGCATAACGTTACCAAGCAAGGAGGCGGCGGCGCCGATGCCGCCGGCAAACCATCCCCCTCTCCCACACCCCGGGCATGACGTCCTCAGCATAATAACAACAACGCGAGCTTTACGGCTGTCGACCGCGGTCAATATGCTTAAGGCGGCACACTTAGGTGATACATGATGAGGCGACTCCATAAAGCAAGCCTTATATGAGAAATGCAACGACCGCGACGCCCGGAAATACATTATGCATGACGATAGGAACCCCCGTGGAGGGTACGTTACTGTCTTTAAATATGTACGATATCCACACACGCACACACACACACACACACACAAAAGGAAAACAAAATATAATGTGGTTTCCTACACACGTCTTTATATAAGAGCATGATTTTCGGGGCGTGTATGTTTTTTGTTTGTTTGTTTATTTTTTCGCTGTATAAAGTCTTCAAGGATTTCGTGAAGGTACTAATGAATCAATGAATCACAAGCGATCGATAACTAGACTGTGTTTACCTATAAATAATTTACGAGTTTTCCAGACGGAAAAAAAAAAATAATAATAAAGTTTACTTAATATACTGGTCATCCTCTTCAGTCAAAGCAGCTCGACACGGAAAACATTTAGGCATTAATCATGCCGAGCAAAAAAAAAAGGTAAAATAGAATATAGAGGCAATCTATGAAGCTCTTAAGATGATACGTAGGTGAGGATGGTGTTCATCCACACTCCACCAACATCGGCTGGCTGTACAGTTATCTAAATCGCTTTTAAATCCTATCCCGCTTCGCTCCCTAGCTCCGTCTCTTCGTTGTGTATTAAATGAACTTATATTTCTTTCTTGTATCTCCCCTGATGTGATTATTAAACGAAAGTGCACTTGGGAACTTATCGTGTTTCATTTTCCCCGTGGACTCAGAGGAATATCTTGATAACGCGCAAAATTGTGATTCTTTCCAATATATATATATATATATATATATATATATATATATATATATATATATATATATATATATATAATCTTCGTAATATACAGACTTCTGCCAGACCTTGATATAACGACAATCAATCGAGCTGAAAAGCGAACGAAATTTCATAATTTTTTTCTAGCTCTTAAACGTATAAATACGAAAGAGAGAGAGAGAGAGAGAGAGAGAGAGAGAGAGAGAGAGAGAGAGAGAGAGAGAGAGAGAGAGAGAGAGAGAGAGAGAGATTTATAAGTGGGCAAACCGTTCCACTGGCTCTGAGGAACGGAGCGTTGGGGGTCCGACACTGGTCCTGATGGTCCCAAAAACTTCGTAAACTGTCAGAAATTTTGTTCTGTTGCAGCCAAAAAGAAAAAAAAAAAATAATAAAAAGAAACAGCCTTGCAACTGAGTCTTCATCACGGTAAGTGCATCTGCTGATTATAATGCGCTTTTACCCTCCATAAAACTTTCTTACTGTGGCATTACAGTGTCTCATGATCGAGCATTATTACGTCGAAGGATTCCCCCCCCCCCCCCGCTCCACTCCCACCCAACACCAAGGCTTGAGGGGAGAGAGGCATGGCATGGCATCATGCTTAGGGGGAAGTGTAAGGGAGGCGCCCAGCAGCAGCAGCGTCGTCGTGCTCAAAGGGTCACATACCGAACATCGTACTCATTTAACGGACACGTAATCCACTAAAACGGTTTCAAAAGAAAAAAAAAAAGTTTCCCATTTACGCAAACAACTGAAAACGGGAAATCGACTGATATATCTAATCCTTTATCCCAGGAGAACGACTATAAAGTTTAATACAACTGACGTCGGGGGAATATATATATATATATTAAAAAAAAAATACCCTTCCACCCCCCACATAAACGAGGTATTAAATCTTGAATGGCAGAGAGAACATAAATAACTTCCCCAGATATGGAATCTCATTTGAAATTCAATCGACAGAATCCAATCCTCGCCTGCATCACACACACACACACACACCGACCCGACCCCTCCTCCTCCTCCTCCTGAACGGGCGCACCAGTCGACTATCATTTGTTTGCGCGCCAAAAGTTCCAGGCGCCGTTATTGGGGGGCGCCCTCTCGTGCCTTATCATCCAACGTCTCTCCCGGTCCTTCCTCCAGCGCGCTGGCAGGCTTAACACACCCCAGTCTGGCTCCGCTGCGACCTCTTCCAACACTCAACGGCTGACAGCACGACAGGAAGAAGGGGGAGGGAGATGGGCGGGTGGTGGGTGGTTGTAGCAACCACCACATGATCATACTCTACCACCAGTCACAAAGTCTGATGCCGACATCCTCGTGATACACAGGCAGCCACGACCATTTTCCAGGGTGGATGCTGCCACCACCTTCAAGCAAACACCCGCACCTCGGCTTCCACATTCTACCATGGGTCGAAACTCCCAGGGGAGAGACTACTCTATCTTCCATATCTACCAATCCTTTCAGTCAAACAGTTATTGTTTTGAACTTGATACTCATCTGCTTATCTCTTTCCCCCCTCTCCTCCCCCACCTTTCTATCTCTCAGGTCTCGCCTTACCTCTGTCTCTCCCCCTCCTTCCTCAATGTACCTGTCTCATTACTCTATAGGGAGAGACAGGTTACCATAACTTCTACGATTCATCTTTTCCAAAAAAGTTCGTAAGGTCACTGCCTGGCTCAGGGCACTGTCGCACGGAAGGCCCCTCCTTAAGAGTTTCAAGCCAATGGGCACGGCGGTACGACCCCTGTGCAAAGAACGGTTGGGGCTGGCTGGCCCTTTGAGCACGATGGGTGCGAACCCTCAAACACGACGGTACGGCCCTTGAAGCTTAGTGATGATGGTGCTTAAGGGCCGATTCAGAGGCCAGGCCACCGTGCCCAAGGGTCGTGCCACTGTGTTCGAAAGTCGCACTGCTTTGTGCTCTAACACTCACCCTTCACAAGACTTTTCTAAAGGAGTATCAGAGTTTGAGGTGAGGTTATCTGCCTCCTTACCTCCTGATGACCAATTATCATACAACAGTTTCTACCAAAGTCTTATCATGAATTTTCGATGGAAAATATGAAAACTAAATAAAAATCTTATTTTCAAATATTAAAAAAATTTCGTCAGAGAAAACAAAAAATCACTAATGTCTACTAACATGACTTTCAAATTCAATCAACTTACTTTATATACACGCAAAATAAAGCTGAACACTGGAATGCTTTATTCATTCTTATTCTTTTTTCAAGTTACGTACTAAAAACTTCAGCCACGTGTGCCCCAACTTACATTAAATCTAAGCGTCCACGAAATAAAGCTGATCATCAGAACTTTTTCTCAATAAAAATCCACCAGTTTTCATTTCTCCTTTTCTCACATCGACCATACGCGATGACGCTCATACACAAGACTTGTTGCCGCGTCGTAAAGTACTACGGTGTGCAAACCCCTGAGCCGATCCCGGTAACAACCATACACACCAGTTCTCACAAGCAAGCAGGGCGTTACTTATGTACAAAAAGCCAACATCAAACTCAGCAAGGTACGAGTATGAAAAGACGCGCTTCTGCATCGAGTACGGAAGAATGAAGCAACATGAGAATGCCGGAGTGGGTGGGGGGGAGGGGAAATGAAAACATTCATCAATCTCTGTGATTAGCAGAGAATGAGAACGTCACAAGGGGGAGGGGGGGTCCTCCACGAGTGTAAATCTCCACACTACCCACCCACCCACCCACCCACATGTGTGTAAATAATGTGATTACAAACAGGCAGTGAAGAACGCAATCATGCACACACGTTAAACATGCATGGACAGACAGAAACAAAAGTGATAAGACACACACACACACACACACACACACACACACACACGAGTCATATTTATATCATATATTACAATAATTTTCTACTAATCTTCAATCCCCCCCACCCCACCCCAATACCTCTTAGAAGTACATCTTCTTTTCCTATGGTCTCCCATCTTCTTAATACAGGGGGTTACCCCCACATCCCTCTACTTTCTTCCCTTCCCATTTTCTACGGCGTCCCATTTCACCCCCATTTTCTCCCCAGCGTCGTCGTCGTACTATGACCCTGGGAAATATCCCCTCCCTTGACCCCTCCCCCCCAACACACCGTGCCACTTCCCCTGTTGTCTAACAAAGTAAACTGGCCAAGTTGATCCACAAATTTCCCCCGGGACTCCCGGAGCGAGGCAGTGGGGAAGAAGGCCGCCTGCCTACTCCCGCCTCGTAGCCTCCCTAAGCATAACAAAAGTGTTCGAAGAGCGCACGGCTCCCACCTGAGGAGGAGGAGGAGGAGGAAGGCAACGCGGAAGGAGGATGACGCCGCGAGGTTCCTTAGGCGAGATGAAGAAAAGTAAGTTCCACGTAGCCTACCAGGCCATCTTCCGTGGAGGAAAAAGAAAACGGGAAGAGTAAAGAACTACGGAGGGTGGAGGGAGTAGTTTTCTCAGGGAGGAGATACACACAGGGTAAGGTAGAGGGAGGGGAAGAACGGATAGAAGGCAGGGAAGAAGAGACAATAAGGGAGGCAGGTGTTTGCTCCTCATACCTCGAGAATATCACAGTCAAGACAAATACGAGACGTATGGAAACACCTGGAGAAGGAAAGGCTTCGAGATGCACAGAGCAGCGACCCCCCAGAACACTTGTATGTGGGGAGAGAGAGAGAGACGGATAAGCACGGGGCAACGAGGGATGGGCAATAGCGGAGGGGGCGAGGGAGACTAAAGGAAATGGATGGGTAATGAAGGAATGGGTCGTCGCATGGACGAGGAGGGACGGATCGTGGGATGGGGGGTAAGATACTTCCGTTTCTACGATGGAAAGGATGAAGATATATAAATCACCCTTGACTCCTGGCTGGAATCCGTTGAAAAGTACGGCAGAACCAACATGTGTAAACCTTAACAAAAAGAAGATGCAGGTTACCCACATACATGACACGAAAATAAATGAACCCAGGAATACCTGCCTTTGCGCAGGGCGACTGAAATTGGAGACACCTGACATATATCAATCTAGATCTAAGCGGTACAGACCGTCAGACCTAATGGCCGAGAGCCACGCCGGATGATTTCTACCAAACTCCTGGCTACGGTGGGGGAAGAGGAGGCGGAGGAGGTGGAGGAGGTGGAGGAGGCGGGAGGCGGAGGAGGTGGAGGAGGCGGAGGAGGCGGAGGAGGGAGGGCCGCCCAGCATTCGAAATGACAAAGTCTACCAAAATTAATTCTGGAACGGCCAAGAAAACGGTGATGTCAGCATATAAATCCCGCGGCGGCAAATAGCCCAATGGGGCAATAAATGGGGGGAGGGGGAGAGGAGGAGGAGAAAGACCTGATTTACGGGCCCGTCGTGAGAACAGACTGGCCCGGTGTCGCTCTCAGGGTCTCTCTCTCTCTCTCTCTCTCTCTCTCTCTCTCTCTCTCTCTCTCTCTCTCTCTGCTGCTGCTGCTGGCGAGACAGGGGTAACGCTGGGGTGGTAGTGAAGGGTGAGGGGAGTAAGCGAGGCCGTCGGCAGCACCCACACGCGCACGACGGCTGGTGGTCGTGTAGTGTGAGACGGGAGAGGGTCACGACGACTTCGATGTCTGTCTCTCGAACACCCCTCACGCGTTACGATGACCTAACACGTCCACGTGGCTTCAGTAACGCCACGACTTAAAACTTCGAGTCCCATGACTTTTTAGGTCATCAGACTTGACTTGAGGGTTAAAAGTCACGGTAACTCAAGTCGTACTAAGGACTTGAGCTCTCGTGCTCAAGGGGGGTGATTTAAGGTTGTCGTCCTCACAAGCTTAAAAGTGTGGGGATTATGGAGCTCAGTTGGTCGTACTAAAGGCCTGAGGTCGTCACACAGGAGAGGATAAGTACAACATACGTACTTGTATAAGGTACTTACAAACAAAAACATCCCGTATATAAACAAATACTTATAAAGACAACCGTGCGCGACAAAAAAGTGAATGTATATCGTTGTACACAAGTGTAAAAATACTAAAAAAAAAATCAGAAAGAACCGCAAGGGGGAAAAAAACAGAGATACTCTTACAGCACAAAAACAGACAGACGAACACACACACACACACACACACACACACACACACACACACACACACACACACACACACACATTTAGTGACAATCAAATTATCCACCAAGTAAAGAGATCATGAAAAGTTAGGGCGGGGGAGGGCCCTTAATGAGGAACATCCCTAAAGATGTTGGTCGGCGAGGAGGAGGAGGGAAAAGGTAACATCATATTACTCTTGTGGTCCCAAAACGTCGCTTGGCCGGGCCCTACCTGACGAGGCGGAAGGTATGCAGCCTGGCCGACTGTAAGCACAGACGTCGGGTACGAAGTCCGTGCATGCACGCACGCATGCACAAGTACGTGCCCCTCCGACCTACAGGCCTTGTTGTGAGATAAGGTACTGCATGCACCACCACCACCACCACCTCCTCCTCTCGCCACCCGTAGTAGATCCCTCGTCCCCGAGATTGCAGTACGGCACCACCGCCACATGAAACGCACGCCGGGCAACACGCAGCCAATCACCTCCTCCGTCAACTGAACAAGTTCATTCACATATTCTCACTTAACGAATCACCTATTCCAATCACTCAGCTGATCAAGCACTCAGTCCATCACTCAAGTGACTTAGAAGTTTCCCAACCCTTTAAACAATCCCTTCCATAAATTTCGTCCCGTCTCACCTTTCCTCCTCCTTTCCCCTCCCACCTTTACAGCAGAACGCACCTATAATGGTCCTGTTTCAGGGTGAGGGGCAGAGGGACATGGGCGGCGGTCCCCCAGCACTCTCCCCTGACAACACTGTTATTGCATTAAGCTGGGCAGGGACAAGCGGATGCGACAGGGCAAGAACTGCCATTTGCTCCCCATGTCACTGATGGCACGCACCTCATGGTGCGTAACCCCCTTCCCCCCCTTGTGTGTGTGTGTGTGTGTGTGCTAAACCCTCTCGTCCACCCATGGTAAACCCACGCGGCTTAGATATAAACCTCACTCATGGTTTGTTCCCTCGATTGACTAAGGGGTCACTTGAACCACTGAGCATGTACCTGAAGCTTCCACCGTCTGTGTGTTCAAAAGAACATTAAAATATACACACCACCAATCCCGAAAACAAATACTAATGTTCAAATAGCAGTCTTCTTCCAGCCAGCATCTGCGAAATGTTCAAGTGGAGAAATATAACAGCCACAGTAAAACCCAGCATTAAACTATTATCAAAAGGAGATTAGGAATAGAAAATATATCTATAAATTGGGAAAAGAGAAAATATCTTTATAATTTTGGAATAGAAAATATCTTCACACATTTTTTTTTTTTTTTTTAACGGGGGAATAACGTTCTAACCAGCTTGCTGAGAGAGAGGTGCTTCGCCCGTGCTAGACCCCATGAAATTCACCCCACAAGTCCCCCCCACCTCTATACTCTACTCGTTTCCGGACACTGGACCTCCTGGCGTTAAGCAGAAAGCCATCTCCCACCAGCTGCAGGTGGGTACTATGGCCCAACGTATGATTCTTTCTTTATGGAAGAAAGAGAGACATTAGAAGGTCCTTATATATATATATATATATATATATATATATATATATATATATATATATATATATATATATATATATATATATATATATATTCCGGTATACGGCATCCATATGGCCATATCCGGCCGGCTTCGGCAAGCACTCGATGTTTATCGATACTATAGTGTTCGAGCCCGGTATACAGAATATGCTGTTCCCGACGCCCACCACTTGTGGCGCTGCGCGCGCGCGCGCGCGCGCGTGTGTGTGTGTGTGTGTGTGTGTGTGTGTGTGTTTCCTCTCCCACACCTCAGCAGCACCACCGGAGACAACCATCACGCCTGGCCTGGTCTCTCCCTCCACCTACGACCAACGTCCTTTCCTCTTCCACCCATCCCCCTTGACTCGAAAGAGAGAGAGAGAGAGAGAGAGAGAGAGAGAGAGAGAGAGAGAGAGAGAGAGAGAGAGAGAGAGAGAGGTATTCGGTCCACCGTCCTCCATCTCACTTCCTCTGCAGCTCATCCAATTTACTGACTTCCCCCCCAACCCGATCTCCACAACCACCACCACATTTCCTCCATGGCCAACCAGGTCCCCGAAAATTTGTAAGCATGCTCTCTCTCTCTCTCTCTCTCTCTCTCTCTCTCTCTCTCTCTCTCTCTTTGAAGATATCCAATAAAAATCAGTGGGGAAAGAAGGTACGAAGGGGGGGGGGGAAGGAGGTGAGAGAGAGAGAGAGAGAGAGAGAGAGAGAGAGAGAGAGAGAGAGAGAGAGAGAGAGAGAGAGAGAGAGAGAGAGAGGGGTGGGGAACAATGAGGGAGGGGCCACAGGACAAAGTTGACTAGTGACCCAGACTTCACAGACTCCACCCGCTCACACAGAGCGAGTGGGACGTGCATCGTGAGGATCTAGGCGACGCTCGGCTGGCGGGAGGCCCGACCTGGCTGGCAGAGCGATGTCATGTTCCCCAGATGGGTCGGTCGGTGGTGGTCGTCGTGGTCGTGGTTCGAAGCCCGTGAGTTCGAACGGCTTTCTTTTTCTTTCCCCCGAGTTCAAACGGGGACCAAACCAAAACACCAATGATGTGTAACGCTCGACCCTGGCTATCAGTGGGTCTTGGGTTTCACTCTCTCTCCCACACATGTGCCCCGGTACATTAAGGCCTTTGGCTGACATACTCACGTCGTCATCAAACACCACACACACACACACACACACACAGTCTCCAAGGGTTGACAAATAAACCAACAAAACTACGGTGCGCAAGCAAGCCCTCCCTCCCTACACACCTCGGTAAAACCTACGCCACACACCTATACACACACTCTAGAACCATCATCATCTCTCTCTCCAGTGCACCTTCCCTCTCACTCTCTCTCCCTCTATAACCCCCTTCCTCTTTCATCCCTTCCTCCTCTCCCTTAACCACACAATTGAAATAAAACACTCTCTGGTCACGGCCACGGCTCACGTGACCCGCGACACTGCTGGTCCTGGAGTGTGTGATGTGACGACGGTGGTTCAGTGTGTGGGGAAGAGGGCTGGGTGAGGGAGCAGCGGAGGCTATCGGGTGAGAGGGAAGAGGGGAGAGAATTGGGTAGGGACGGGAGGGAGGGAAAAAGAAGAATTCGGCGGAGGATAGGAAAGTGGAACAGGGTTGGGGAGGAGAGAAGGGTAAACTAGGTTTGGTGAAGGGAGAGGAAATGGGTTGAGGAGGAGGAGTAGGGATGGATGGGAGGTGTTCGAGAGCCGACCAGGTGAGGTGTTGGACAAGTCGTTTTCTCTTGGTAACACACCCGGGTGTTTGCTGGGGCGTGACCGGCAGGGGGTGTTAGCAGGAACCCGGTACAATTCCTCCTCCACTTTTGTGGACATATGATAGTCACACACACACACACACGTACACAAACGTACGTACAGACACGTACACGTCCTCGAGCGTATGCTCCCGCCCAGAAACTCAGAAAAACAACAACAACAACAAAACACAACCACACAGACTGAAAGACGACGAAAGAAAAGTCCTCTGCAGGAGACTGAGAGGCAATTTCCTTTCAATTCTCGCGTAACCTCAAGATCATCTTGGAAGAGGAGGAGTCGGAGGAGGGGAAGGAGGACGGAGGAGGAGGAGGGGAAGGAGGAAGAGGAGTCGGAGGAGATGTCTAGGAAAGCTGGGACGGGCCGCGGTGGGGTAGGTGGGGGGGGCGTCGGGGAGCAGGGGAGGGGCGGGGGTTGGGTGAGGGGGGGTGAGTGAAGGGGATGAGGGAGGGGTGGGGGGGGGGGGTTAACGTTAAGACGAGGAAGAAAAGGTGAGTTTAATAAGTTTTTGCCGAGGTGAAAGTTCTGTCTTGAGTCGTGGGTTTTCCCTGACGGTGCTGGTCGTGTTCGGAAGGTTAAAGACGACGCTCGCCTTCACGGAATCCAATTCGATGTTGGATTTGTTTTTCTTGATTCACATCTCTCTCTCTCTCTCTCTCTCTCTCTCTCTCTCTCTCTCTCTCTCTCTCTCTCTCTCTCTCTCTTCCCCCCTCCCATTCCTGAAATCCTGTATGGAGGGCCCAGGACGCAGCTTTGTGTGTGTGTGTGTGTGTGTGTGTGTGTGTGTGTGTGTGTGTGTGTGTGTGTGTGTGTGTAAACGTGACTGGAAAACTGTCCATGTCATATATTTTTTTCCAGTTTAATCCTACATAATATATTTTCCTCACCTTGTGTCAGTTACCCCGACGCACAAAAGTAAACAATGAAAGAAAGAAGGTCGACCCAATTTATCGTCGACCAGCCCCTAAGGAAGGATGAAGAGCTGGGCTGACTGTGGACCGACCGCCGCGATCAGGGTTCAAACCTAAGCGGACTCGATCTCCGGCAGTGGCGGCGGCGGACACAGAAACTCCAAGCCCTTCAGGGGGGTTCATGAGAGAGAGAGAGAGAGAGAGAGAGAGAGAGAGAGAGAGAGAGAGAGAGAGAGAGAGAGAGAGAGAGAGAGAGAGATTTTGGAGTAATCATGGTTTTCGGGCACACCAAAAATTGTATTCAATGTACCAGTACGAAAAGAAGAAATCAACTTTCTTTTTTTTTCTTCTCTTTTCCAAGGTTTATTCTGTTGCGCCCGCTGGACATACACCTCATTCTGGTGAAACATAGCGGTGAAAATATAGCGGGGAAATATAGCGGTGAAATATAGCGGGGAAATATAGTGGTGAAATATAGCGGTGAAACATAGCGGTGAAATATAGCGGGGAAAATATAGCGGGGAAATATAGTGGTGAAACATAGCGGTGAAATATAGCGGTGAAATATAGCGGTGAAACATAGCGGTGAAATATAGCGGGGAAAATAAGAGAGAACAGACCTTTCTACACAGGACAAGACCACAACAATGTGTCACACACACCATCATGCAGGTCGCCCATGGGCGAGTCCCAGACATTGCCCCGGCATCACACGGAGGTACGCAGGGGGTCGGCCCGCGACACCCACAGCACAGAGGTAAAGCAGCTGGCAGCTTCCCAACTCCGCCCACTACCAACGGGAGGGGAAAAAAAAAGGAAAAGAAAACCAAAACGACTTTAGGCATAAATGTATGGCGGCGACTCAGAGGTAGAAATCACTGCACCGGCACCTTGAATGCTGCCAGGCACTTGGTGCCGTGGCATCTGCGAGGGCGCGGTAGTTTCGATCGAGCGAGCGAGCGAGTGAGTGAGTGAGTGCGTGAGTGACGCGAAGCTGCTGCTCCTCCTCCTCCTCCTCTTCTTTTTTATGAGGCAAACCGCCCCCCACCCCCCCTACTCTGTGGCTAACGCCCTGCTGATCCCCTCGAGCGAAAATGGCATCACATACTGGCTCGATACGACGCATAAAACCCGAGCAATGGGCTTCATTAGCGAGCAACACAAATACACGCTGTTTGGATTCAATTTCTGAGGGGTGAGAGGGTGGCGGCGGGGGGGCGGCCGTGAGGAAAAATCATATATGGTGTGTTTCAGACCACCGCTCCGTTACGAAACGTTACGTCCACGAAGCAGTCTGTCTCGGTCTTTTTAACTGCCTTATATTCATCTCTTTCGAGACAGTTACCACCAAACGTCACACCGTAACGTCAGGGTGTTACGGTTACACGTTTGTAACACCGGGGGAACCTATACTGGAGTAAAGGTTAAGGAGTTGTCAGGATCTTCTGTTAGCACACACGACTGAAAGAAGGCGGGTCTTGACATGGCTACAGGTGACTAGTCTATACGAGGGTAACTGAGGAAAAACATATATATATATATATATATATATATATATATATATATTGGAAGGGATCACAATTTTGCGCGTGATCTTCGATGTATATCAACTGACTGTTATATATCTCTTGTGTTTCCCATGATGATGTGATTATTACACAAAAGTGCACTTGGGAACTTTGCGTGTTTCATTTTCCCCGTGGACTCATAGGGATATATATATATATATATATATATATATATATATATATATATATATATATATATATATCGGTGCGTGTGACAAACACAACACAAATCAAGCAAACTCTCTCAGTACGACGATTCGATCTAAGGTGGTCGTAGCCGTACGTTATCTACGGGGGTTAAATACGATGTGTGTGTGTGTGTGTGTAAAGATCAGCCAATACTAAGCCTTTGCACAGGCTTTCGTCGATGGCAGCCCCGTTCATGGGTGTGCCCTGTACTGTCACACGCCAGGTGTGTGGACTCTGGGTGCCATCACAGACTGGCACGGGGGTCGGCCCGTGTGTGCCTGGTAGCGTCGTGGGGCTTCACCAGCAGGTAGATATGCGCGTGTTGCTGTGGAGGAAACGGGGCAGTCCCACAGCCCACCACCTCCTCCGCTTCCATTCCTTTCGCTAATTCGTTCGTCACATACGAGTGCGACTCCATCGTATTTACCTTGCCCTCTTCTGTTTACAATTTCCTTTTCCCCAGAATTCCTAATACATCTTAAACTTACAACAAAATATGTGCAAATGGGAGAGCTTGTGAACCATCGAGAACTATAATAACAGCAGTAAAACACAAACTTTTGTTCGGTAACTACAGTACTAAAGCGACAATAGAAAACGAGGGACACACGGAGGGAGGCAATGGAGAAATGTACACACATACGTTCCTTCGTTCCACAGGCCACAGGAACACTGATTGTAGCGTGTGTGGTGCGTGTGTAGTCTGGGTGCATCACTGACTATAGTGTGTGTGTATGTGTGTAGTGAGTGCGAAGTGCGAGGACACCACTGACTGTAGCGTGTGTGTGGTGAGTGTGTAGTGCGAGTACATCACTGACTGTAGCGTGTGTGTGGTGAGTGTGAAGTGCGAGTGCATCACCGTGTGTGTGGTAAGTGTGAAGTGCGAGTGCACCACTGACTGTAGCACATGTGTGTGTGTGTGGGGGGGGGTGTTTGTATCACAGATCCGGTGCTGTAGACACCAAGCCCCTCGCGGCAACGAGATCTACAAACAACTTACAAGAAACGAAGCTTTTCCATTCCTCTTCTTCCCCCCCGGGCAAGACTCCACTTGGAAACGACTCTCCGGTCGACAGACTCTCCATCAGTACCGTTAAACCCACCTCGGATCACGTATTCCTAGACATTTCCCCCAAAGGGGGAGCGTTCCAACACAATCCTATACAAGTTTAATCATACATTCTTAGCAGTAATCTCCCACCACATCTACGTTATACAGATAACAACAACTTCGGAGCTACGTTGACAAAGCCGACATCGGAGTTCTCTGTGACCTGAAGATCTCTCTTTCAACACGTCTCGTCCTGGAGGAAGAGAGATCGCGAGACAAACGTGGAGATGAACGCCCCGAGCTGGAGACGGATCGTCGTTTGTAGAACTCGCCTCACAATTTCGGCCCAGGTAGAACGCCCGGGTTGTGGAGAAGGAGAGGAGGAAAACACACACAAAATCTCCGGAGTTCTCTCTCTCCTCCTCCTCCTACTCCTTCCTCACTCCTGTTCCTCCTGCACCTACCGGAGGGCTCCTGAGTAGCATCGGCAGACGAAGGAGGAGTTAAAGGAGGACTTAAAATATCCTTCTAAAGCATCCTATTTTTTTTTCTTATTGTCTCTCCTACGTTTGGTACTTATCACAATGGTTCCCAGGGGGCCACAAGACCAACCCAGCAGTTAACAATGTGGATATCAAACCCACCAACCAACTCACGGCTGCTACACCCCCCCAAACAGCGTTAACGACCGTTAAACCGAACAGCCAAAGTGATGGTCTATTAAAACCCAAGAACCGAGTAATGGCCATCAAACCAGACGAACAACCAACGGACGGGTGTTGTTCAACCCTACCAGACCTAACACCCATCACCTCCAGGCTATCAAACCCAACCCAAAAAAAACAACTAAAGGCCATTTAAAACACCAGCTGCCGGGCTGGGTCTAGCCACGCCCTGGAAGGCGTGGGCGGACCGACCCCACCATTACAGCCCACCCCCCCCGTCGCTAAACACCCAGGCAAGGTTACCATAAGCTGGTTGGTAGTCGACAATACATATACAGTACAGTGCGGAAGCTGGGAAAACAGAGATTCATATACTCCTCCTCCCAGACGCGTCGGGGAGGGCGTAACCCTCGCATCGCTCCGTCAGGCCACTGTGGCCCCTCTGCCCCAGCGACGTGAAGGCCATATCCTACAAGGGCAGGTTTAAGCAGCATCCTTCCCTACAGCCATCCCTAACCCAGAAGAAATGATTCCATTCTTTCGTATTTCTGTTCTTAAATCTTTGTTCCTTTTTTTTTTTCTCTCTCTCTCTTGCAAGTACGTAGGATCTTTTTTCCCTCTTTTTCTTTTAACCAATAAATCCCATCAGCGACGCATGGCTTGGATTCACAGCACGTCCCTGGATTTATTCATTCACTCACTTCTAGAAGCTTTGTCTCTGGATCTCTTCCCGTCCAGTCTTGCATGCAAGAGAGAGAGAGAGAGAGAGAAAGAGAGAGAGAGAGAGAGAGAGAGAGAGAGAGAGAGAGAGAGAGAGAGAGAGAGAGAGAGAGAGAGAGAGAGAGAGAGGCCAGTAATAAGGAATGCGAAGCCGGGGGATTTAAATTACGAACTGGGAGCGGTGGGAGTCAAGGGATGTAGGAGAGAGGTGGGTGTTTGAGGGAGGGAGGGAGGGACGACGTGAGCCCAATCTGGGACCTCCAGAACCACGGGGGGAGGAGACGGAGGAAGGGATATATGTGATCCTTTTTAGTAACCATTGGGGCAGGTCTGGGACTCAGCGCCCCCCCTACTTTCCCCAGCCCTGGGATTATGAGGAGGGGAGGGTATGGGGATAATGGGGAGGGGAAGGTATGGGGGTAATGGGCAGGGTAAGGTATGGGGATAATGAGGAGGTCCTGGGAGGAAATGGTGGTTGTGGGAAGGGGTGGGTGGGGGTGTGCAGAACTCTCTTACCATGTGACGTCATGGGTAATGGGGGCTAATGGGGTGAAGACCCACTAAATGGATGACTTAATACATCGAAACAAATAAACAGAAAATAGAACGTAAACAAACAATCATAATCCACAGATAAATCGGCAGACACTATCAAAATAAAAAGATACCTAGATTGATAATCATAAAAGAGATATACAGTAGATGACAGATTAATACAGATACTACAGTAACTGTAGGGCCATTGGTGCTTGAAAGAATAGATTAATACAGATACTACAGTCACTGTAGGGCCATTGGTACTTGAAAGATCTTGTCTCATCCGTTCGTCTAAGTTACCCCTAGACCCGTGAAACTAGACAGCCCTGCAGATTTGCCTGTATCACTCTAGAATCTAGAGTAACCCAGCCGACTCTAGAATGATCAAACTTGCTTCCAACAGACTTTATCACATCTCTAGATTAACATAACGAGCAGCGCTTTACCCATGACATACGTACGTTCATCTGAGACGAAACGACTCGAATGGCCTTGCAGAATTCACAGGTTGACAACAAAGCAAGAAAGAAAAAAACAGTTTTGACAACAGAAAACCAGATCAGCCACGGAGCGATGCGAACTCAGGTACCACCGGGTGGAAACCACGCGATCCCTGGTGTATATATACAAAAAAAAAGGAAAGAACACAAATATCACTTAAAAAAAAAGTGAAAATATAAACAGAAAAAAAAATTGTCAGGAATGATAAAGAAGGAATTTCTATCCCTTTTCACATATTTGTACTCGCATTCCAATATATATATATATATATATATATATATATATATATATATATATATATATATATATATATATATCTTTTTCTTTTCTTTCATACTATTCGCCATTTCCCGCATTAGCAAGGTAGCGTTAGGAACAGAGGACTGGGCCTTTGAGGGAATATCCTCACCTGGCCCCCTTCTCTGTTCCTTCTTTTGGAAAATTAAAAAAAAAAAAAACGAGAGGGGAAGATTTCCAGCCACCCGGTATATATATATATATATATATATATATATATATATATATATATATATATATATATATATATATATACACCAATGTGGATACATTCAGCATATCTACAGCCACCGTAGATATCCACAACCAAGGCCACCCACCTCCGCCAGCCAGCACACTGTTCACAGCCTCTCCTCGCCACCTCACACACACACACACACACATCATCCTCCCCGCCGTGAAGCCGCTATGGAGAATCTCCCTTGGGAAAATTAGCCATTCACGTCTCCTATACATTCCTTTTCAGGGCGACCCTTCATCACCCCCTCCCGTCTCCCTCCCCTTCACAGGAGTAAGATCCTAAGAAAAGCTAATCCCCTCGTCCAGCTCCCCACCCCACTCACCTCACCCTCGTCCCCTCCTCCTCCCCAGCTAGGCTTTGTTACATCTGTGAGACGATGTTGTAGCCGAGATATGGCCGGCACCTGTCTTCCGGCACGTTCTTGTCTAAAGAAATTACGATTGCAACTCGCTCATTCTCTCTCGCTTATAGTCCCATCATTACTCGCCACATTATCGTATTCTGAGGAGTACTTTACCATCGGGCGTGTTGTTATCCTGTGATCATCATTCTCCGGCTATGCGTGCACCTCCGTTGACGGGCGGCGCCTCGGACGCGCCTCAACTCATGCACCTCTCCGGCAGAGACGGATTCTTCATCGACGCTCTTATCTAATTAGGATCAGGTTTGGTCAGATTTAACTTTCGTATCAGTTTTACTTCCTCAAGTATCTTGACCTCCTGGGTCACACACAGGGGAGCTCCACGACGAGAGTCAGCCACGTCCGCGGGAGCCCATATCGTTCTCCTGCCCTTCCCTCTCTTCCCGTTTGGCAGCACCGAGCAGGAGGAGGAGGAAGGAGCTCCTCCTCCTCCTACCACTGGTGCTCCTCAACTCGCTGCCTCTCATTCCTTCCCGTCGCCTGAAGTGGCTAGCTCCTCCACATCACACACCCCGGAGGTGGACAGCTGGCGTCTCCCCCTCCCCCACGTTCCTTCCTAAGACTATACACCCAAGGTATCACAACACCAGACCACAAGCCCAAGACACACTTGGGCCGAGACTCGAGTGCTCTGGACCCACACACTTCTACACACCTACGAGTCTTACCCTTGATTCTCGTCATCGACTCCAGGTATCAAACCCCGGATCCTCACCCCTGATTTCAGAAATAAAACCCCCCCGGATACTCATCCCCAACTCCGGATACTAAACCCCTGATGCACCCGAGTCTATATACAAAAACCGCAGCTACTTACCCTTGCCTCCAGACACTAAACCTCTGATACTTGCCCTTGAATGTAAATATCCAATCCTTACCTACCTACCTACCTACCTACCTACGTTAAGAATCTGTCTCACAAACACCGAATCACAGAACCCGAAGGCCTCAGCTTCTCAGACCTCCAGTCTCCTTCCATCACAGTGCCCTTGCAGATACGACACCAGCAGTGAGCCTTACCTACAACATACAACCTCTTAAAAGAAAAAAGAAAAAAAAAGGTAATACACTTTCCCTTAGAGACACCAGCCAAATAGAACCGACTGGCGTAATACAATCAACAACTGGCTGTAACACAATCAACAACTGGCGTAATACAATCAACAACTGGCGTAATACAATCTACAACTGCCTTTCTCATTAGTATTACCCCCCCATCCCCCTTCTACTTCTCGTGAGTGGGCGGTCCCCGCTTTCAACTTCCGACCCATAACACCTCTTCACTATAATAACTACCTTCGCTATCCCCCCCACACCCCTCCCTCCCTCCGTCCGCCACCCCTCCCTTCCCCACACGCCCCGACCCTTTTTCCCTCCTTCCAAAGATCTCAGCTGCAAAAGAGAGGCCTCACAAGGCGAGACGAGTGAATGGCGGGCACGGAAGGCAGCGCCGCGGCGGCACATCAGAAAGAGGCGACGCTGTCTTTCAAACCTGGGGGTGAGGAGGAGGAGGAGGAGGAGGAGGAGGAGGGGGGGGGGGGAAGAGGGGAAATTTGACAAAGAAATTTCTGTCTTTGGAGGGGGGAAAAAGAGGGGAAATTTTGACAAAAAAATGTCTGTATCTCAATCGACTGATTTGAAACCTCTTTTTTTTCTTTGTTTATTTTGAAGCTTATCCTCAGCTTGGAATACATATAAACTTGATACCGTATATAGCGGAGGACGAGGAGGACAGCAAACCTTTTCGAAACAGCTGGTTCAGTACGTGACTCTGTCTGCGCCAAGGGATCCAACAACACGCAAAGACACGAGGCTTGTACAAGGAGGTGTTGCTATGTAGCGAGGAGGAGTGTTTGAGGTCCCTCCCTTAGGCCTGAGGTGGACGACGGGGGTTATTAGAGTGACGTCCAGGCAAGAAGAAGGGGGAGTCACTGGTGTCTCAGGGGCTTAAAGGTTGTGGGGAGAGGGGGAGGTGGAGGAGGAGGGGGGGGGGGGAATTACAGACGCGGTGGTAGTCAAGGGTTCCATGGACTCGTCCGGTGTCTACACTAATAGACCAGTGTAGGTGACCCCCCTCAACGTGTGGAAGGGGCCGATAACGTGTGAATGGAGGAGTGGATATTGGAAATGCTGTTACGTCAGCGTCAGGATTTGGGGGAGGAGAGAGAGAGAGAGAGAGAGAGAGAGAGAGAGAGAGAGAGAGAGAGAGAGAGAGAGAGAGAGAGAGAGAGATAAATATATATATATATATATATATATATATATATATATATATATATATATATATATATATACATATATATCTATATCAGCCTCGAACAGCTACAGAAAACGAGCGAGTTAAGGAAAAAAGAAAATGAAAGACGGAAAAATATGTACACGAATCAGAAAATGAAGAGAGAGACCGAAAAGATAAAACAGAAAACATTATTTCAAAAAAGTGAAAGCAGATCAAGGGATCCAGAGAGCACAGAGACATGTAAATAAGAGCATAAGCAGAGACAAAGAAAATATAAAGAGAAGGATCTGCAATAAGAAAGAGAGAAGCTCTGGGTCAAAGGGGAGAAGAAAAAGAAGAAGAAGACGAAGAAGAAGAAGAAGGAGAAGAAGGAGGAGAAGAAGATGAAGATGGAGGGAGAAGAAGAAAAAGAAGGAGGGAGAACAAGGAGGAAAAGAAGAAGAAGAAGAAGAAGAAGAAGAAGAAGAAGAAGAAGAAGAAGAAGAAGAAGGAGGAGGAGGAGGAGGAGGAGAAGAAAAAGGAGGGAGAAGAATAAGAAGAAGAAGAAGAAGAAGAAGAAGAAAAAGAAAAAGAAGAAAGAAGAAGAAAAAGAAGAAGGAGGAGGAGGAGGAGGAGGAGGAGGAGGAGGAGGAGGAGGAGGAGGAGAAGGAGAAGAAGAAGAGAAGCACATTTTGCATATCAAAGTCTCCTGCTGCTGCTGCTGCTGCTGCTCAGGTTACGGGCTTTATGACAGTCTCACAACACGATGGCAATAACAAGTCTGCCGGTTATTATGACTCTCCTGAACCTACAATACTATTACATATAAGACTCTCCTGATTATACTATACCATTAGCTCTATATATGACTCTCCTGAACACACAATACTATTACATATAAGACTCTCCTGATTATACTATACCATTAGCTCTATATATGACTCTCCTGAACCTACAATACTATTACATATAAGACTCTCCTGATTCTACTACACCATTAGCTCTATATATGACTCTCCTGAACCTACAACATCACTACATATAAGACTCTCTTGAATCTACTATACCATTAGCTTTGTATGAGACTCCCCTTAATCTAGTACAACATTAACTTTACATATAAGACTCTCCTGAGTTCAGAATGCTCATGCCATTAGCCTTAGTGCTTCCTGACTCCTGAGATTAATAAAAAAGAGAGAATATTTCGTGAAGTTCTCTCAGAAGTCCGACTAACCTAAGGCAAGTACCAACACTTTCAGTCGTTCTCGATTAATATGATCAATACGACTCGGGATATCTGGAGGTATACTGACTATATCAGGTCAAATACCCTAGCGCTATAGGGGGTGAGGGGCGCGGCGGGGCGGGGCGGGGCGGGGCGGGGCGGGGGGCGTCAGACGACGAGAGTTTCAGCTGATGTTCCGACACCTCAGGGGGCCCCTGTAGGACAAGGGGTTTCTATGAGAGCGAGTGTAAACTTGCTGATGTGTTCACACTGCGGAATACTAGTTTACCGCCGTCACCTCCCTCAAGAATCGATCCTCCTCCTCCCTCCACCTGACCGCACCCAGGAGGAGGAGGAGGAGGAGAGGGAGAAGCTACGGAATTCGAAGTGATAAACGAATTAATGATTCCCACATCAATGTTCACGCTCGGGATCTACGCATATATCACCTGTTAATCAGACGGATACATACATCTTGTTTTTATATACTTTTATCTACATTAGCCACCTCGTTTTACACGGGGGTGGGGAGATGTGTGGTGAAAACATGGAGTGCCTTCACCAACCACCATGTCACCACCAGGAGAGCACAAACGGCACAAGAAAATGGAAAGAGTCTTAAGAGGCTGTGTAGGTGTAGGACTTCGATAATCGATGCCTCACAAGGACACCCCCATCCCCTCCCACCAAGACAAGGGTTGCTTGAGTACACAAGAGAACGGAGAGACCTCCTCCCTTTCATTTCCACCCAGGCCCTTTCCGGATCACAGGTCTAAAACACTACCCACTCATAAATGGAGCTCGCAAGGAATAAAAGGGGGGTAGAATGGAGGAAAAGGGGGGATGTTTTAAGATGTCTCTTTGCTCTCCTCAACCCTCACACTGTGTCATGACTTACCCGCAATGACCTATTTGTATAGTATGTTGAGGAGACTCTTACACTAGAAAACAGTGAGGCAACAGGAACTGGTTGGTGAGACGAGTACGTAACAAGGTGTAGTGGCCAGGCATAGGATATTTGGGGTAGGTGTGGGGATTTACCAGTCTGCCTTGAGGGCGTGAGTGTTGGTCCCTTTGGGAGAGGGAGGAATGTATCCTCTTTCCCCTGCTCGTGGCGGCTGTGAGACTCGAGCTCCACCAACGACACCAACAACCAGCAGTCGCAGTAGCAGCAGCAGCAGCAGTAACAGCAACAGCAGCAGTGGGGGGAAAAGCGACGGTGCAGGTTTACACAAGGAACAGCAGTAGCAACAGCAGGCAGCTCACACACACACACACACACACACAGACACTGGTCTTAACAGTACCGACGTGATGGGCAGCCCTGGTAATGTACTACGCTGGTGAAGAAGGGGAGGAGAGACGTGGCCTGACAGGAGACGGCCTTGTAAAGGGGGAAGCCTCTGGGAGGGAAGTGTGAGAGGGGAAGTGGACGTGCGAGGGGAGGAAGGAACCCCCGAGAGTACATGTGAGGTTACAGACCAAAGACGGTGGCCATCGACGGTAACCACAAGACGAAGTTCTCTTATCTACTGGAAACGCATTTCTATTCCTTTTTTTTCCTACCCAGTGAGATCTGGAGGGAGTTGCCCTTCAAACTACCAATCTTACTCGCTATACGACGCGAGGTCTTGGTGAGAACAGATGACTGCATTCACGACGAGTGGTGACCGCTGGATTTTAGGTTCGATGGTTACCCAATGCGACGCAACACTCTCGCCGCAGCCAATGAGGAGGTCATCTTTGTACTCCGCGATTGTTGACGAAAAACGTGTTTGATGGGTGATACGTATATATATATATCTGTGTGCGCGTGCGTTTGTTGAGGAAGAGTGTGTTGTTGTTGTTGTTTTTGTTTATGTATCTGCCTTTGTTGATGAAAAACAGTCTGTTTTTGCCGATTGATATCTATGCTGGGTCTTTGATCGCGTCAAAATGACAAATGTTCCCTGATCAAAGCGTCTGTGTCCACGACTGACGCGCACGTTTTATGTCAACGATCCAAGCCCTGGTCCTCGGTCATAAAATGTGTTTACCAGTATCAAGGCTTTTTCTTAAAAGGGGCGGATCCACTCCCCAACACCAAAGCTGTTCCCTACCGTCAAAACTGTTCTCTGACGTCAAAGCTGTTCTCTGACGTCCGTCAAAGCTGTTCGCTGACGCCAAAGCTGTTCTCTGACGTCCGTCAAAGGTGTTCGCTGACGCCAAAGCTCTTACTCGGTAGTGTCAAAGCATCTCCCCACCAAGTGTCAATGCAGCTCCCAACTTTAGTGTCAAAGCCATTCCTCATCAGTGTCAAAACCGTCCACCCGCCCCTACCAGTGTCAGAGCCGCTACCCCTCAGCGGCAAAGCTGCACACCCAAGTTCAAA
>NC_092271.1:22761035-22833535 GCF_036320965.1 Panulirus ornatus | reverse complement strand
CGCACTGGAAGGGAAAGATTCCCTGAAGACGACATCATCGCTGGAGGCTGGCAATACCATCTGTTAATACGCTAAATAATCTCAACGTCGGTCGATTTACATATAACCTTCGACAAACGCCGGAAGCCTCTCGAGGGACTTCGCGCATCGCCGCACTGTCTCGGGACGGAAAGTTTGGATGGACAAACCCAGGTATCATACTGTGGTGGTAATTAAGCAAAGCTTTGAACAAGCAGACGAGTTGCCCTGGGCAGCGTAATGGCAAGGAGGTGGAGAGAGAGAGAGAGAGAGAGAGAGAGAGAGAGACGTGTGTGTGTGTGTGTGTGTGTGTGTGTTATACAAAGTTGGTGCATAACGCCCGGGGACTGAGGCGAAGTCCCGGGCAGGCTCCCGGAGTCCTAGCAGCGGCAGAGATTGTATCAGTGTTGGTCCAGTACACTCACGTCCGCCAGCAGCTAGAGGATGTGGGGTGGCGAGGCGGATGGGTGGGTAGACGGATGGAGGTGGATGACCTCAGTCTAATGCTGACTTGATATGAGAGAGAGAGAGAGAGAGAGAGAGAGAGAGAGAGAGAGAGAGAGAGAGAGAGAGAGAGAGAGAGAGAGAGAGAGAGCTTGTTCTTCAGTGTATAATGGTTCACTTCTTCCCATGGTGCCACACATAATGTGGGGAAAAGAAAAGTTTTTTTTTTTTTTCCAAGTGGTTCCTTAACGAATAAACACTGTTTACGGCCACTGCTGACAAGCTGGGCCAAGACGTCCCATTCAAGAGGGCTCATTTCAAGACTTTTAAAAGGCAGACGAGAATCAAACGAGGCGGGGCAGCGCGCCTCTACACCAGCCCGGAGAGAGAGGGAGAGAGAGAAAGCAGGTCCATTCTCTTGTGTCGGGTAATGTATGCCATTGTTCTACCCCTGGAACTCCCAGCCACTCCCAGCAGCAGCGCCGCTCGTACGCACCGTTCCCCCCGGCAGCGTAAGGCACTTGGTATTGTCAGCGTAGTGCAGCGAGGCTGAGTGAGGGAAGCCTCCACGAGCGACCTACCACCACGAGTCAACCTGGGGCCCAGACTTACACACTACCCCTCCCCTCCCAGGCAAGGAACCCGCAGGATATCTTGGAGGAAGAGGTGGAGGAGGAGGAGAAGGAGAGGAGAGGTGAGGAGAGGAGAGGAAAGGAGAGGAGAGGAGAAGGAGAAGGAGAAGGAGAAGGAGGAGGAGGAGGAGGAGGGAGAAGAGGACAGAGAAAGGTGCGGCAGAGTTAGAAATGAACGTACGAAGTGTAAAAACCCCTAAGGAAGCGCCAACGACGACGCTTCCATCAACCACTAACGGCCTGCAGTGCACACACCTTAGAACTATCAACAACCATCCTCCTCCTCCTCCTCCTCCTCCTCCCACATGTTTATGTTTTCCCATGGTAGTGACAACCCTTGAGAACTCTGTGCACTCCATACATGTGTAGCTTCTGTGGCCCTCACCTACTGAAGGACCGGCGATTCAATCCTGTCTACTAGGGAGGACGTTGTAGGCAGGCTCTTGTGAACGGGACACTGGCAAAAAAAAAAAAAAAAAAGCACTCCCTCCAGTCTTCTCCTCGTGACACGTGAAATACCTGGTGATGATCTGAGATTTCCAATGAACCATGTTCACTCCTTCCTTGCCTTGGAAGATATCTTCGTCATTCTTCTTCCCCCCTCTTGCTTCAGTCTCATTCAGCTTCTATCATGCTACTTCCCAATCATCCTCGTCTTTTTTTGGGATCATTCCCCCACCTCTCTCTCACCTCTCCTTCAACCCCCACACTCATCCTGCTGGTGCACTCACCTCTCCCCTCCACTCCCACCCTCTCACCCTTGCCAAGTTCATCTCAACGCTGTCGTCACCCACGGAGACCCCCTCGAGCACTACTTAATGAAATTAATAGACTTTTGGGGAAGCGATGGAGTGTTTCCCTGGGGAGTACTGCAGGAGAGGCAGCCCCGCCTCACCCGACGAATACCAGAGGAGGAATACAGCAATTACGAGACACTCAGATGGAGAGAGAATATTACGGAGGAATATCGACAAGAGAAACTCGAGCACTGAGGAATATCACTGAAGAGCAGTAAAGGTGAAGGGACTCAAAGTGGTGAGGAATACCAGTGACGGATTCTGTAGAGGGAGAATATGTGACTGCTGAGAAATACCTGTGAAAAGTAACGAGGGCCTGAGACTCGTAGGGAATTAGAAATAATTCCAAGGATAACTGGCACTGTGGGACCTTGTTTACACCAGACACATCTCGCATGGAGATGTTGTTTACTGTGGTCCTCTTAAGTCTCTATATATGTCTAGAAGTTCTGCCCTGAAGATCACTGCTTACCTTTTGTCTGGTTTCATGAGCCTTTGTGGATTATGGTGCGGGGTACCTACGCGTCCTTGTTTACAGCAAACATTCCTGAACTTGCGCACTGTCTGTTTACAATCGATTACTTGAGTCATTCTTGACCTTAAATTAAGCCTTTTCGTCCAGCAGAGACCACCAAGTCTTAAAGAGTCTTCGCCTATCATACACCACCAGGTCTCAAAGTCTTTGCCTGGCAGACACCACAAGGTCAAAAAACCTGGGCGAATTTGGGGCCCTTCGTTACACAACCTTTTTTGTTTGGCTTCCGGAAAGTTTTAAATCCCTGGACCACCCCTTCCCTTTTGTCCTTGTTAGTACAATTTGGGGAAACAGAACAAATTTTTTGATCCACATCCCTACTTTTTTTAAACTCTGTACCGGAAACACCATCGGGGTGTGGAAAACAGGAGCCCAAAAAAAAGGGTCTAAAAAAGAAAAAAAAGGAGCCGCAGAAAGGGAACTTTTAAAGGGGGAGGAGGGAAAAGGGGGGAGGAGGGAAGGGAAAGGGGGGAAAAAGGGGAAACTGGGGGAAAAATAAAATCCCCAAAAAGAAAGGGGAATTTTTCTTTTTTTAAAAAAAAAGGAAAGGGAGAAAAGGGAAAAAAGAGGGGGGGGAAAAGGGGGAGGAGAAGAAGAAAAAAAAAAAAAAAGGGAAAAATCAAAATTCCAACCCAGGGGGATCTCAAGGGTCGGCGAAAACCCCCTTATAGGGGTGTGTTGTTTTTTTCTTTTTTTTTTTTTTTTTTTTTTTTTTTTTTTTTTTTTTTTTTTTTTTTTTTTTTTTTTTTTTTTTTTTTTTTTTTTTTTTTTTTTTTTTTTTTTTTTTTTTTTTTTTTTTTTTTTTTTTTTTTTTTTTTTTTTTTTTTTTTTTTTTTTTTTTTTTTTTTTTTTTTTTTTTTTTTTTTTTTTTTTTTTTTTTTTTTTTTTTTTTTTTTTTTTTTTTTTTTTTTTTTTTTTTTTTTTTTTTTTTTTTTGGGGTTCCCCGTCGTGGAAGAAAGAAGGAAAGGGTTTGGGGGGTTTTTTTTGGGCCCGGGTTTAAATCGGGTCCTTTTTTTCCCTTTCCAACCCCCTTTTTAATGGATTTAGAAAAACTAAACCCAAAAACCCCAAAAAACCCACCCCAAAACCCTTTTTATTTTTTTTTTTTTATTTTTTTTAATAATATAAAATTTTTAAATTTCTATTTGGGTTTCTACGGGGGGTTGGTAGGGAAAAGGGGATTTGGGCTTTGGGGAAAGGGGGGGGTTGGTTTAAAAGGGGTTAACGGGGGCGGAGGGGAAAGGGGGGACCCCTGTCGGGGGGGAGTGGGGGGCATTCCAGGAGGGGGGGGGGTTTGGGGGGTTTGGGGCCCCCGGTTGGGCGGGGAAAAAAGGGGGGGGTTTGGGGGGGAGGGGGAACTTTTTAAGGGGCTCCAAAGCGGCCTCCGACCACCCTAATTAATCTCCCCCCACACCCCCCCCCCCCCCCACCTCTATATCACCCTCTCTTTTATCTCTTTTTTTTTTCTTCTCACTTTTCGTCTTTTCTGGAATCCACATCAATAAACCCCCTCTAACCTCTAACTCCCTCTCCTACAATCCGACTGACTACTAGTGGGTCTGGTAAAGACAAAATAGTAATCCTTGCGCAGAATATGGAAACCTTGTCATCAGTATGGATACTGACTCCTCAACATTTGATTCCCCAATACGAGCAGCAACAGCAGCAGCAGCAGCAGCGACAAACCCCCACTATGTTCTGTACATACTCTGGCCGCCACCACCACCTCCACCACCGCTCGCTGCTCGGGTACTTGGTGCTTCGTGTTTCCAGACGCTCGTGAACGAAAGCACAGGAAGGGAATGAGGGAAGGTGAGCACCGATGAACTTCTACAATGACGAGCGTCTCTTTCTTCTACAAGGCTGGAACCCTTCCTGAATTCCAATTACACCTAGGAGTGTAGATAATACATACACACACACACACACACACACACACACACACACACACACACACATATATATATATATATATATATATATATATATATATATATATATATATATATATATATATTAATCTGGCTGGCTGGGAGGGTGATGTGTGGCTGACGGGGAGAGGATGTGGCTGAGGCGTTTAATGGGTAGTGTGGCTGGGGTGGCTGATGGCGGAGGGAGGGGGTTTGGCTGACGGGGGAAAGGATGTGGCTGATCGGGGGTGCGGTAGGGGATAGGTGGTGGATGTGGCTCTGGCGGATGATGACGGGGGATGTGGCTGGGGAGCGGAGGTGTACCATGGCTAGGGCGGGTGATGGTGGTGTGGCTGGCGGCCACGGTGGCGGGAAATGTTGGTGGTGGTGGTGGGGGTGCGAGGGGAAACTGTGGGTTATTTAGTGCCATAAACCACACAGCGGCCGGTCACGTAGCCCGACCCTATATCTCATTACTGCCTCCCCCCTCCACACTCTCTCCCCCCCTCTCTCTCTCTCTCTCTCTCTCTCTCTCTCCCACCTGTAGGCTACTCTCGCTCAAGCACTCCCTCGCTTGTCGCTCTTTCCCTCTCCCCCCCCTCTCTCTCTCTCTCTCCTGCCTCTCTCTCTCTCTCTCTCTCTCTCTCTCCTCTCTCTCTCTCTCTCTCTCTCTCCGCCGGTCATGGTCTGTGCTCTCTCCAAATGTACTCTCGGGGTAGGTGAGCTATGGTGTAATTCAACCTGTTTGTAATTACATATTTGTACATTACGGGACGTGAAAGCTTTACACTCGTGTGTGTGTGTGTGTGTGTATGTGTGTGTGTGTGTGTGTGTGTGTGTGTGTGTGTGTGTGTGTGTGTGTGACCAAACAGGGGAAGTGCATTCTAATTCTGGCCTAATGATACGACACATCAGTGCAACATTATTACACTATTCTACCCCATTATGATTTACAAATCACTTTAATACTATCGTTTGGGAGCAAAATACACAAAATCGCAGGACCACATATTGTCCCCCCTACATCTATCTGTTTACCAATGTGGCAATAGCATTAATAGTAGTAGTAGTAGTAGTAGTAGTAGTAGTAGTAGTAGTAGTAGTAGTAGTATCTTATACATATATGTGTGTGTGTGTGTGTGTGTGTGTGTGTGTGTGTGTGTGTGTGTGTATGTGTGTGTGTGTGTGTGTGTGTGTAATAAAATTCTCTTAAAAGAAATTTGGCAAATTCAATGGGAAAAATCATGCGTGTTGGTGATCACTCGGTGTGAAAATATGCGCCCGCCCGGCGCTCAATGCCCCCCCCCCCCTCCAGTAATTTTCACCGGAGTACAGTACGCGCTTTTAACTGCTGTTTCAATTTCACAATGTATATGCTCTCGGGGCCATTATCCCTAAATATATGTTTATATATATATTCAACGGACCATTTAATTTAGTCTTAGTTCAATGGGGGTCTATTCAGCAGCAATGGCCTAATTAGAATTTAGATAAATTATGCAAGTGCACAATTCTTCGCGCGATTATCATTCTAATTATAAATTAATCTACGCTCGGTATCCACACACACACACACACACACACGCGGACCTGGGCGCCTGGATGGAGGGGGGGTAAGAGCGGTTTGTATGTGTAGCCAGCTGAAAAGGGGGCCTTCAAATTTCACATTCATAATTCATTATATAAGATGAAGTTCGTCTCGCTGTGTACTCACATCACGTAGGTGACCCACGGGGTGAGTGAGTGGTGAGGTTACACATACACACACACACACACACACACACACACACACACACACACACACATACACACAGGGTTCGCTGTACCGCAAGGTGGGTGCTGGGGTTCACTGAGCTTTACCTGCTTGTAAGGAAGGAAGGGAGGACACGACACGTTCCCGGAGGAGACAGAACGACCCACGAGGCACACGGTAAGTGGGCTTACAATCATCATGAACACCTTGAAGAAGGTTTTCAAAATATGATTTCTCTTTCTTTTCGGTCAGTGGTTGAAGATTCTTCTTCTTTTCTTTTCGGTCAGTGGTTGAAGATTTTTCTTCTTTTCTTTTCGGTCAGTGGTTGAAGATTCTTCTTCTTTTCTTTTCGGTCAGTGGGTGAAGATTTTTCTTCTTTTCTTTTCGGTCAGTGGGTGAAGATTTTTCTTCTTTTCTTTTCGGTCAGTGGTTATCATGACCTGGGTATTCCCTGGCCCCGCCTTAGTATACGGCCTCCTACCGGCTGACACACCTCCAGTCTACATTACAGGCTCACACTTACGTGTTACACAAACGTGTACGTTGTTCCCCCTACCCCTTACTGTGGGCCACATGAGGATTACCATTCCCTCCTTCCTCATTCACTCAAACCCTCCTCCCCCCAGAGGTCAGGGTCTCACCCCTAGAGGTCAAGAGTCTCACCCCCAGAGGTCGAGAGTCTTGGTCAACCTCCCCTCCCCTCCCCTGCCCCCCCCTACCCTCCTCCTCAGAACGTACAGAGAGAGACGCACTCATGAACGTCATGTATACATGGGGACACACAGCTGTCAACAATGAAAGTAGAACTGCACCACACTCGTGCACGTCTCCGTGGTGCGGTAGCGGGCGGTCAGCGATGCCTGCCAAGGTTCGAATCCTGTGCGCGGCAGTCGGCCCACACATCCAACCCGGGCGTTTAGCATCTCCTTAGGGCTGCTCTCTCTCTCTCTCTCTCTCTCTCTCTCTCTCTCTCTCTCTCTCTCTCTCTCTCTCTCTCTCTCTCTGTGCTAGGTGGTACGCAGGTGGTACCACCCCAGGTCTCTAGCTTAACACCCCCCCCTCTCCCCAACCCCCCCGTGATCTCCTGTCTAACCTCCCCCCCCCCTCCCACCCTCCTCCTCCCCCTTAATGTATTGTTACGAGTAAAGAGAGAGAGAGAGAAAAAAAAGGTCAAATTCTTACACATCCATAAACAGAATGTGTGAAGATCTGGCAAAGCTCAAGCAGAAAATCACAATTTTATCACCCTGGCCAGATCCAAGCTAATGTCTTTTTTCCTTCCCCCTTTTTTTTTTTTTTTTAATTCAACGTTAATTATCCTTCCCTTAATTCTTAGTCACAGTGGCGCGCAGACACGTTAGCCACACACACACGAGCGTGATGGTGCGAGTGAAAGCATTATGAACAGTTACGAACACTTTAGAAATACGAAGTTATTCTCACGTTGAGAGGCTCATAATGAATGACGCTTTTACGTAGTGTTCGTAATGATTCCATATGGCTTCGTCCGTCCGAGACGGCTAGCGCGCGAGGGAGCGAGCGTCAACGCTTAAGCACGACGGTACGGTACGACGGTACGGTACGGTACGACGGTACGGTACGTACAGTCTTCGAGAACGACGGCAGTGTCCTTCAATGCGATGGTATAACCTCTTGAGAACACGATTGTACGACCCCTGAACACGACGGGGCAGCACTGAGCAAGTCGGGGCAGCACTCTTGGAACACGACGGTACAACCTCTGAGCACGACTGTACGACCCTCGAGCACGGTAAGGCTCGCCCTTGTGGCCTTTGAGCCGACCCTTCACGAGTTAGCTCAAAGGCCAGGCCACCTTACGTCAGGGTAGAGCTGTCGTGGTGGTAAAGTGTCGTAATAATGCCGTGTTCAGGGGTCGACCTGTCCCCCTTTCACTCACGGAAATACACTTCAAACCCTTGCAAGAAAGACACCATCATGACACGTGTGTGTGTGTGTGTGTGTGTGTGTGTGTGTGTGTGTGTGTCCCCTGCTTCTCCAGGGTGATCCAGCTAGTGACACTACGTCAGTGACAAACGAGTCATCCTCCTCCAACAATGAGTAGGTTCCACCAGGTAAGTACTCACCCCTCCCTCCCTCTGCCTCGACCACGCCTGAAATATGAAGCCGCGTGCGACGCAGGCGTAGTGGTCGTCACCAAGGCTAATAAAAATCATGGAAGGGACACACGAGATGTATATAGAGGTCACCCTAGCTCTGCAATCCTCGTAGATAACAACCTTACTGTTCTGTAAGGAGAGTCATACAGTGGTATACTGTTTGCCTTACATCAACAATTAGGACATAGTTGGGTTATAACTGCGCCGACCTGGTTTGTGGTTGTGGGTTGTTCTCTCCTTACTGTGCCCTCCGTAGGCAGTTCTCCTTGCTCGAAGGTGGACCACCTCTCCCGTAACCAACCGCCCACGGTCCCTCCCTCCACCACACCCCCCGGAGGTAACCCGTGGGCACTGCTGTGAGACGGTGACATCCCCTTGGGGCCGGGAGGGGGAAAAGGGGAAGTGTAAATGAACGACCCTCCCCCCCCTTTCCCACCCTAAGATTAAAGGGCAAAAAAATCAAAATTCTATCACCGTAAAGTGAGAGACGGTGGAGAGAGAGAGAGAGAGAGAGAGAGAGAGAGAGAGAGAGAGAGAGAGAGAGAGAGAGAGAGAGAGAGATTGTATCTCAAACAGAAATCCATTCCGAGAGTCTATCGCCAATCAGATCAATGATGCCCCCCCTTTCCCCCATCCCCCCAGTCCCCACTGCACCCCTGTTATCATCGCTAAAAAAAAAAGAAAAAGAAAAAGAAATAAATGGGAGGAAAAAAAAATAATGAGAGTCTGTACGTACGATCGACGGCTATTATCAATTTCCCTGACCCCGGCCAAAAGGTCTGGGTCATATTCCCCTGGCCCGGCCAACATGACTCTCGGTCAGCGTCCACCTCAAAAGTGTTCTGGGACACTTCTGTTACAATACCCAGTGGTTAACACACACACACACACACACACACACACAAACACACACTTAACACTTATAAAAAAAAAACATGCAGTGGTAAACTGTAGTGGTAGTATCACCACTTTTTCTTTTCTTTTACCGCCACCAAAGTGAAACTTACAATACTGTACATATATTTCATACACGCTTTATGGATCTACTATGTTGTACTTAAGGAACGGACCAAATACGACGGGAACTGACACAATACACAGACGACAAAGAGACACAAAGTAAACATTACGAAAGACATTGTCACACACAACAAGGAAGTTTAGCAGGACTGAATACGTTGAAATATATATATGTATATATATATATATATATATATATATATATATATATATATATATATATATATATATATATTTTCTTTTTTCTTTCAAACTATTCGCCATTTCCCGCATTAGCGAGGTAGCGTTAAGAACAGAGGACTGAGCCTTTGAGGGACTACCCTCACCTGGCCCAATTCTCTGTTCCTTCTTTTGGAAAATTAAAAAAAAAAACGAGAGGGGAGGATTTCCAGCCCCCCGCTCCCTCCCCTTTTAGTCGCCTTCTACGACACGCAGGGAATACGTGGGAAGTATTCTTGCTCCCCTATCCCCAGGGATAATATATATATATATATATATATATATATATATATATATATATATATATATATATATATATATATATATATATAAACGAAATATCACACTGCAATTCATCTACCTCACCTTGGTGTGCCTTTGGAATTTCTTTCACAAGTCAATAAATGTATAAATAAATAAGAATTCAAATACATGGAGCGCTGGACTGGCTGTCAGTCGACTGTTCCAGAAAAAAAAGGTTGAAAAAAAAAAGGGATGGGGGGGAACCCCCTCCCCCCCAATAATGGTCAACCAATAACCGTGATCTTCAAACCGATCACTTTCAAACGATTATGCAAATCAGCCAACCCTGGGGCTTGGCCCTTGTCCACAGCGCCGCCGGACGTGCTAAATGCACGCCATCACTGTTAATGAAGGAAGCAAATTATACCACGGTGGGGATAATGACGCCATAATATATCAAGGGGAGGGAGGGAGGGAAGGAGGGGTCGGGGGGGTTGAGGGGAGAGGAGGGGATGGTGGTAGTGGTAGTGAGGGGGGAGGGGCGCATGGGCGTCTACCCCCTCCCCCCAACCGACCCATTACGACAAGTTATCATGTGTAGATAAGCCTCCTCTCCATCCCGCCTCGCCCCCCTCAACACAGCCCTAAAAGCTTCTCAAAAGCTTGGTTGCATTCGCTATTTAACGGAGAAAACGGGCGGGGGAGACATCCGCGGGAGTCGGTTTAAGCGTCTCCCGTTTTCCTTCCCCCCAACCCCAGCGCCTGTTTTCTTAATCGACGGGTTCTGGACGGTACGTGCCACGGCCGCTACACGTAGAGAGAAAGCCAGAACCGATATGATAAGTGGAATGCCGTACTTGACACACCTTGGTAAGGCCGGCGTATGAGCGCAGGCGTAGGCAACACGTCGTAACACAAGGGCTTGTGACACACACACACACACACGCACACACACACACACACACGCACACACACACACGCACACACACACACACACACAAACACACACACACGCACACACACACGAATACTGCGCACCGGGCGCGCACTTTCAGAGAACACATGATACCCCTCCGACAGCCAACAGCACAGGGTTCGAACCGCTACCGTTACATGGGAACAGGTTACGTAATCTACTTGAGGAGGCTTCAGAGAATATGTACCCACCTCCCGGACCAGGAGTCGCCCGTAAGCCGCTCTGTTTTTGCGAAACCATTTCATGTTTCCTCAATGTCGTTTCTTCATTCATTCATTCTCTCTCTCTCTCTCTCTCTCTCTCTCTCTCTCTCTCTCTCTCTCTCTCTCTCCACTTTCCGGTGATGATCCAATATGCCGATGAACTGTGGGGGAAGGGGTCATTTGCCTTACAGGGAGGCTGGCAGAGGGCGTAGCAGGGACACTCAGCATCACCCCTCGGTGGAGTTGGGAGGTCGAAGACTACCCAAACCTCGTGTCTTATATGTGATCGTCACACGCCCTCGTGGGCGGACAGAGAACACCCTGGGCGATACTCAAGACCACGTCCACCTCAGTGGGTATGTCGGCCGATAGGCTCGCCCCTTCGTCCAGGGTCTACATGCTCTCATAACGACCCGCTGACGTCACGTGAGTGCGTCACTCTCTGTAACAACCACCCGTGACAAAAGAAACGTGTAACGACCGTGTCCAATTCTTAGAAACGCATGAAATCTAAAAAAAAAAATAAAGAATAGAATTCATTTTACCTCTTTCCATCACCAATACGAGTTCTATCGATAAAAAAAAATCATTTTACTTCTTTCCATCACCAATACGAGTTCCAGTCATACGAGTTCCATCCGTTTTAAACACGGTATCTTCATTCACATGTATATCCTGCAGGCTTACACGATACGTACTGTTCCAGTTCATTATCATGACCTAACCTTTCCCTTGTTATCGAACAAAGTCCTTCCCTAATCAACATAAACTCAATTAAACCAGAAACTCTCGGGCAAAAACCCCTCATCAGCGTAACCTAAACTCCAGCGTGAATTACGGTACTCATTATCACGAACCAGTGGGAGTCGGTGGGAGAGTTGCATCCACAGGCTCTCGGAGAGGGAGGGAGGGAGGGAGGGAGGGAGGGAGGCAAGGAAGGAAGGAGTTATGAATTAAAAACACAACAGCCCCTTCTGGTACTGACACCTTGCCAGAGCGGACGGTCCTTGAAGACGACGGGTAACGACCAACTGGTGTAACTTGTCCAACGACTCCACGGCACCTTTCCGCCGCCCGTCTGTCCCTCGTTGCTTCGCGCTTCCTTCATCCAACCAGCGTATACCGTCTGAGATCCTGGGTGAGATCCTGGGTATCGAGGACTGTCGTTGTTGCCACATGACTGAGGCGGCTACATGGGTGAGCGCGGGTCCCGTCAATGGGAGGCAAGATAGTCTGAGGAGAGTAGAGGAGTCCTCCGTAGGGAGTGGGTTTGGAAGACAGCGGTGGAGTTACCGCATCCCATGGGAAGAAAACGGAAAGTGTCTGTTGCCGCGTATATATTGGAAGGAGACTGGAGGAAGAGAATGGGTTAAGGACGAACGGGGGAGAGAGAGAGAGAGAGAGAGAGAGAGAGAGAGAGAGAGAGAGAGAGAGAGAGGATGGAATGGTGGTGAGACCCCAAGGCGCCTGTGAGTGAGGTAGAGGAATGAGGCGCAGCGTGGCGGTGGTGGTGGTGACGGTGTGGTCGCTCCACACTGGTTCCTCGCAGGTGAGACTCTCTCTCTCTCTCTCTCTCTCTCTCTCTCTCTCTCTCTCTCTCTCTCTCTCTCTCTCCTGCGTTCAGGAGTCAATCCTACCGTACAACAATATTCTCGGGGTCGTGTGTCTTACACTGGCAAGTTATTTCGTAGAACTCAGACGAAGACAGATCTCGCTCTCTCTCTCTCTCTCTCTCTCTCTCTCTCTCTCTCTCTCTCTATATATATATATATATATATATATATATATATATATATATATATATATATATATATACTCTCCGTCTAGTAGCTACTCCCTGTCAGCTCAGACAGTGCAATAAATATACGATTTCCTAAATAAACAGGTAAACTGAGGAGGAGCCAGGGGAGGAGAGCACCCCCTCCCCCCCCATCTCTGTGAGCCACCCCACCTCCAGATCTACCACCACCGTCCACTACCCTGTACCCGTCACTCAATGTCGTCTCTCACAGATTAATGCATCACAGGCGGCTCTCTCTCTCTCTCTCTCTCTCTCTCTCTCTCTCTCTCTCTCTCTCTCTCTCTCTCTCTCTCTCTCGATATGTTCGTAAAACTAAAGATACTCACACTTTTTACACTATTTTATCCAACCACACACACACACACACGCCACACACGACACACACGACACACACAAAAAACAAAAAACGTTTTTTTCACATCAGAGAACGTTTACCACATCCGAGCCTCCTGCCCAATTCCTCCCCCCTTAATTCTCCCAACCTTGACGTGGATGATCGCCCGCTTCCCATCCTCCGCCACACACCAGCTCCCTCACTTAACATCTACCTTCACCATCCTCCTGACATTAACACTTAAAACGCATCGATACGTTCTCTTTCTTACGTTTCGTTTATGTAGCGTCCCTATACCATTCCTTCTTTTTACCATTCTCATGAAATTAATGATCAAATATATATATATATATATATATATATATATATATATATATATATATATATATATATATATATATATATATATCCTATAGCTTATGCATACAGCGTCTCCTACCAAATCGACGCTGAAAAAAAAAAAAACCTAACCCTTTCAAATCCAGCTGGGTAAGTGGGGCGCCATGACACGTTTACGGCCCCATCAACGCAGACGGAGGCTGCTTTTAAATTCGCTAATGAGAATCAATTTAAATCGGCCGTTGTGAGGCTCTCCCTGTTAGTGCATTTCCTGTAACGGCCAACTGCCAGTTGGGTTTAATAGGCGCTTTTAACGCACGCTAAAGCAATAACTTACATATTACCGGCGGCCGAGCCTCGCTAGAATGGCCGACATAAAGCGATCAGACTCATAATTAACACAAAGACACAAAGACACACACACGAAAAAAAGAGAGAGAGAGAGACAGATAGACATCCGTTATGACCATGATGTAGTACACAGACAGGGGGTGGGTGGGGGAGATTTATCATACGTGCACATACAGCAGGGATTTTTTTTACGTACAGAGTGGAGAATGTACACATGAGCACATGGGATAATGTACACATAAATGGAAGTGTTAATGTCCGTATGAAGGATACGTGTACACGCACACACACACAAGGGGCCTCCGTGGTGTAGTGTTTAGCAAGAGGTTGGACCCACAAGGGTTCGAATCATGGGCGCGGCGGTCGGTACCACATCCAACTCAGGTATTTATCCTCCCCTTAGGCTGAGGCGTGTGTGTGTGTGTTTGTGTGTGTGTGAAGGAAGTAGCGTGTGTACTTACGAATGTGACTGTGCGCACGTAACTTGCACATAATGAGCCACTTAAGAACTGAAAGTAATAAAGCAAATATGTATCATTCACATGAAGATCTCATGGCTGGAGTTTGCCAAGCGCTTGGGAGGGCCGCACCGGGGTTCGAACCCTCCGGTAATCATAACATACTGGTGAGAGGCGAGACTCGATGGGTTTAAGGCGAGGGGAAAAAAAATAATTTGGAAGGTAAGAGAGAAGAGAAAGAGAAAGGTAAATCGACAGGAAATAAATGATGATAAAAAAAAGTGTGGGGGGACGACAGTGACGGATAAATTACGTATGTGTGAAGGATAGAGGAGGAGGAGGAGGAGGAGGAGGAGGAGGAGAGGGGGTGGGTGAGCAATCACGTTAAAACGCGTCACTTACGGAATAAAGAACCCTTGAGCGCCTCCGTGGCAATAGATCCGTAGTACAATTTCCACAATAGCTTTTCTCCGTCTCCCTTTTGAGCTTACATAATGCCAAGCTTCCATTAACTTCAGGAAGCCTTACAGCCTCGCTGTATATCCCCCCGCACGCCTCCGCCCATCCTGCCGCGCCCCCAATTTCAAAATTAAACACGGGTTCTACAGCTTTCCGGAGCGGTAAGGTTACAGTGTGGACCTAAGTAAGCCAGCACTACGTGAACCATGGACAACGCAGACGCGGGCGTTAAGTCATCGCATTTAGTCTGCAAGTTGAGGGAGGGAGGGAGGGAGGGAGGGAGGCAGGTGGCTCGCTGCTGCTGCTTCCCGCAGTTTTGCGCGTGGTGGACAGCGACACGAGACTGACCGTTATGATATACCTATCCCCCCAAGTCTTTCTTCGAAAGCTTTTCCCATACTGTCTTTTTTCTCTCTCTCGACCTTGTCATCCCTGCTGTCATCCGATGTGGTCATAATCAAGTCATCATCTTAACAGTGTCACATCAGGTTGTTGAAAAAATAAATAAAAGGTTGAGCAGTTGGTTAGAATATGTGACATTCTCAAGCAAAATCGAGCGTTTTCAAGCAACTGAACAGGAGGAGTGTGTGTGTGTGTGAGAGTGTGTGTGTGTGTGTGTGTGTGTGTGTGTGTGTGTGTGTGTGTGTGTGTGTGTGTGTGTCTGTGTGTGTCTGAGTGTGTGTGTGTGTGTGTGTGTGTGTGTGTGTGTGAAAATGAACTACCATCTACAAAAATAATACCCACAAACAAAACTTTTATCTCCCTCTTTTTTTCTATTATTCCCTGTGATCAACCATAATATTTTCTTTCAATTAAACAAACTTTTTTTTTTCTATTCCTCGTGATTATCTGCCACAACTCACAAACATGCCACAACCCATCCGTGGTCAAAGGGGCGAGTAGGAACGGATCACGAACACAATAACGGAAGGGATCAACGGGGACGCCCCAAACAACAGAAGGCATCAACACCATCATCGTCCTCCACAGTGGACCCCCACCATCAGCGGAACAACCCACCCCCCGACACTGGCTCACAACCCAACCCGGAAGGACCATCAACATCGCCAGCAGAGAGAGAACACACACGGCCCGAGAGAGAGAGAGAGAGAGAACACACACGGCCCGAGAGAGAGAGAGAGAGAGAGAGAGAGAGAGAGAGAGAGAGAGAGAGAGAGAGAGAGAGAGAGAGAGACATAATGTCGTCGGGGAGGGAGGGAGAGGGGGCGTAACATCATCGTAATGATAACTCCTCATTTTACGGCGTCATCAGCAGCTGAGGGACTTTTTTTTTCTTTTTTTTTTATTACCGCCTGCAACGCCTATTGCCGTTTCCGACCCTCATGGAAGCGTTCAGACCACACCCTCCCCTTACCCTCCCACATACACACACACACACACACACTCCCCTCTCTCCCCACAACAGCCACTCTCGGGAGAAGAGAGTCTGTTGGACGAGTGTGTGTGTGTGTGTGTGTGTGTGTGTGTGTGTGTGTGTGTGTGTGTGTGTTGGGGAGGGAACCATCATACTGCTACGGCTAGGGTAATAAAGGCGGCGCTTACAGGCAGACGAAGAAAAGCAAAGCCACCTTCCCTTGAGGAAACGACGACTCGAGGACCTCCAGCAGGAAACGAGGAGTATTTGGTCTCCCTGGCGGCGGTGGAGGCGACTTCCAGCCCTCGGGAGGCCCCGACCACCTCCGCACACCCGCCCGCCCAGCCATTCATCTCCAGTAGCCCCCTGATTATTTAGGGTCTATCTGGTCGTGATCCCTTGATGTATGGTGAGGTTTACCGGCCCACACTGGGGCCATGGTGGCGGTGGAGAAGTGTTGGGGTGTAAGGGTGGCATTGTTTCGACCCACACAGTCCTGGCCACACTGAGGGTTGGCCATGGTGGCCAGGCCACAACACATCCCAGTATTACTTTTACGGGTCCGGACGCTGGGAGCTGCTGGTGGTGGTGATGGGGGAAGTATGGTGGTGGTGGTGCTGCTGGTGGAGGAAGTAACAAGGCTGGAGGTTCCTCCTCCTCCAGTCATGTTTGCTCAGCTGTCGTGAAAGTTTGTTCATTAGTTAAAAAGTGACGAGTGAGTCTTCATCACCGTTGCTGGCCGGTTCCGTTCGTTCTGACGACTCGTGAAAACGAGCGTCGGGACAAGTTACGTTCTGTTCCCCTTCCTGTTGTTGAAGAAGCCTCCTCCTCCTCCTCTTCGTCCTCCTCACGCCTCCCCTGACCTCGTCTCCCAGCGCATCAGTGTGAACACCTGAGATCAAACCTCATTAAAGACACAGTCGGTGAGAGGACTGGCTTCCACAACGGTCCTCATGTGATGTGTTTAGTTCCTTACTAGTCATCGACTGGCAAAGGAGAGAGGGAGGGAAGTGGTGGTACCCTCTCGAGTGTGGTGGAGTGACGAGGTGATGCCTGGAACCATCTTACATCCTCCTCGTCAGCTCATAAACATGTTAACACTTCGTCGCCCGAGTCTATGACATCAAAGCTTTCGTATAACTAGTCCAGTTCCATAAACACACACACACACACACACACACACACACACACACACAACCTAACCATTTACATAAAGTCGACATCGTAAGAATATCCCCCTGGAAATTACGTTCTCGTTCAGAAATCGTTGAAAGTCAGCTAACACCACTCTGACTCATTTACATAATTGCCATCAACTTCTGAGTTACACTTTTAAGAAATCTTCACAGAAGATCTAAGTATCTACACATCAAGAGAGAACCCGGATGGCGTGAGACTTCGCTAGGTCTGTACCTAGCAACGGGCTTAGCCTCACCTTCCTAGAACTGGGCTAAGCCTCGTCTTCCTAACACCGGACTTAGCCTCGTCTTCCTAGCAGCGGGCGCCTCCTCGTCTTCCTACCACCCCATTCTTTATATCTCCCAGTGACGTGTGATCTGTCCTCCCACCTGCCCCTGGTTGTGGCACCCCTCACCCTCCAGCACCGGAGATAAAGGACATCCACTGGACGCCTGTCTGCTGCCTGCCTGGCGCCACATGCGCGTGCACCGTCGTGGAGCCTCCTCCTCCTCACCTCGCGGCGCTGTCCCTCACCTCACCGCCGGATCTGGTGACCAGCCCACACATACACACGCGTGCGGGCGGGCTTGTCCCTCCCGCGGGCGATACCTCCCTCAAGACCATCCCAGACGCAACTTTCTGACAGGCGTCGGCAGCAGCCCCTCGTGTGTTCCTGGCCTCTCTCTCTCTCTCTCTCTCTCTCTCTCTCTCTCTCTCTCTCTCTCTCTCTCTCTCTCTCTCTCTCTCTTCTGTTGTTAGGGGATGGAATAACCCACTGGGGTTAAGGGGGAGTTGGAGTTGGGTGGTGACGGAGTCGGGTAGACTCGCTCTCTTGTTAAGATGTTCACACAACTAATCAAGAATCCCTACTCCGCTGCTCTGGCTCCCACTGCTGAGCTGATGATGCCCTCTTGGGTCACGGCCGTGCAAGGTCACAACCCACGGGGTAGCTGCTACAGGATAACCCCCCCCCCCCTGAAACTCCATGATGACCCTCAAGTAAGGTCAGAGGTTACAACCTCAACATTTTCTCACACGCAATGACCAGAGAGCCTCGCTCTTCACGACCCGTCTCACGAGTGACGGGAGTTTACAGAATTGTGGCCAAACATTTACGACATTTACGACATCCTTGCAAAACATTTACAGAATACAGACAGAACATTTACAAAATATCTGCAAAAAACTATGAACAGGTTTACAAAATATTCTTATCCAAAGTTTGGCAGCTGAGGCAAAACTCTTGAAGAACAAGATATAAGAGAACAGAAAACGGACTGTACCCTGTAGTGTATAAGCACACCTTGAAGTATATTTCTTTGCCAATGAGAGACCTGAAGGTGTATCGAGATCGAGATCCTACTATGGTGTTGACAAGAGCAGTAAATGTATCCACAACGAGGAATTCAAACCAACATTCTTACTGATCCTACCTGAGGAAAATACTCCACAGACTGGGCCTTTATTTGGCTTCCTCTGGCGAGTGGAGAAGGATGGAAGCCAGCACATTACAGACCTGGTTCTTCTCGTCACAAAATCTTAAAAGTACTTTTCATCCTCACATTAATGCACCATGTCTCCAGATGCTGTCTACTTCCACAGAGTTAACCAAATGATAATTAGTTAACCAGAATGGATAGCCAGGTCACCCGGTGATGCACCGCTCCCCACCCCCACTCAACGTTTAAGTTAGGTTAGGTTAATGTAGGTCAAGTTGAGGTTAAGGGCAGACTAGGTCAAGCTTCTCATCTACCCTAACCTAACCTAACCTAACCTAACCTAACCTAACATAGAATACTATGTAAAAACACGAGGCGTGGGGGGATGGGGGCGAGGGATGGCTCTAATAACCTGACTACATAATAGAATACATAATTTCCCCTGTAGGGCACATGTAATTATATGTCTCTCTTTTTATCTACGTCAGCAAAACAGTTGTGTTAAACTTTCCTCTCGTTCAAGAAGTCCCGAGTTAGCACACCGTGCCCTGGAGGTCTGTGGAAGACACGGAGGCCAAACTCCAGCAGCAGGTTGGGGGGTAGTCTGGCCATGGTACAACACACACACACACACACACACACACACACACCCTCCTCACACCATACCCCGTGTGCAAAAACGTACACGACCGCCTCTCATACTTTCACTCTCCCACAGTGAACCTAAATCATCAGAGGATCAGACCAGCGCCTCAAACACACACAGCAGACCCCTCCACCTCCTGACGGGGAGTGTACGTGGGAATGTGTCAGTACCCCGTCCCTAAACTTGGTTTACTTCTGAGAGAGAAAGAGGGGAAAAAAAAAGAAGGCATAAACCTTAAGTTTTTAAGAAAGTTGGGACCATTAAAACTTCAGAGGTGTTGACCGAGTGGAAATATTGACACGGGATCTCTCCCGTAAGCAGGAAAAAGAAAGGCGAGAATTTTCATCACATTAATACATCATTTTTCCCCCCCTTCCTCAGTTTCGCTTTTGATTCATAATTCATCCTCGGTGTCGAAGCCCCGGGTCGGGGGGAACGGAGAACCAATGACCTAAAGGCTTCTACGTCAGGGGGTCTAGATCTTATCTATCCTCGTAATCGCGACGGTACGACTCGAATGCGACCCTCGAGGACGACGGTGCGACCCTCGAGGACGACGGTACGACCCTCGAGCACACCGGTACGACCCTCGAGCACACCGGTACGACGCTCGAGCACGGAGGTGTGATCCATGAGCACGACGGCACGACCCTTGGGTATGATGATGGGATGAACATTTTTGTCCCTTGAGGGATGAATATGACAGGCAAAAAGCTATCATTCCCTAAGGTCATGCCGGAGGTTCAACGATCGTACCTTCGTGTTCAAAAGGAATGCACCATCATACCCACGGGAAAGGGGAGAACGGGAGGGGAAAGGGGAGAAGGGGGGAGTGTAGTACAAAGCCTCCACGACACCAGTTGAGGTACAAATTTATGTCCCACAGACGAAGGTGTCAAAAAAAAAAAAAAAAAATAGAGGACGGATCTTTTCCCAATAGACACAGTATTCTTCTCCACCAACAAGTCTTCAGCAAACCCGGACGAAGGTCTTGGCCGCTCCCGACCCCCATGTACACAACAGGTCGAGGGGGAAAAAAAAAAGGAAAAAGGGGAGCATTTTTCGATGTCCCCGGCGGCGCCAGGGAGGAAAACGGAGGCGGGGAAATTAAGGGATTTCTCAGCACACCAATAATGGTTCTCGGATGTGGTGGCTGATGCTGTGTGTGTGTGTGTGTGTGTGTGTGTGTGTGTGTGTGTGTGCGTTGCTGTTCTCGTTGTTAAGAATGGTTCTGTTGTTGCTGTAGTTGTAGCAGTTGTTTTGTACTTGTTGTTATAGCTCGCAGACGCTGTGTTTCTCTGCTGGTGGAAGAGTTCGAGGCATGGAACACACGAGTGTTAAGAGTCTTGGATAGACCCCCGAGTTGCGACACAGGATGGTCAAAACAGATTCAGCGAGTACACGTGATTTGAAGATGGCCGGGAACCAGACCTTTAAACCTCACAATCACGTAGTGCGCGCGCGCACACACACACACACACACTGGATTTGTGTGTATGCGTGTGTGTGTGTACACAAAGAGAGGAGTGAAGACGCATTACACATACACAAGGTTAAAGAAAGGGGGCAACACGAGTGTCAAACTCCCTCCCCGTTCAGCAACAATACGCTATCATACCCAGAGGGGGAAAACAACTACTTTCATACCACTGTAGCGCCACTTCCTCGAGTCTTGTATCTAGGGGGGTCCCGCCACTCACACAGATCCACTGTATACAACTCACACACTCCCCCAGGTGCCGGACGCAGCATTCCCTCTCACCACACTCCACACCTGCCAGCCCTCTCCTGCATCGTGACGTTTCACTCAAACACAGGCCAAGGAGGAGGGAATCTTCCCTGGCGGTCCCCCCCCCCCTCCTCACACTTCACTCCTACTGGCTTATTCATACCGCCAGGCGTCCTTAACAGCCACTTTCTCTCCGGGAGACTAAACTGTAAAATTTGCATAACGTTACACGGCAGGGAGGAACGACCCACCCCCTGCACGTGAGATAATACGAAATAATATGTGTGTAAGATTTCACGCTATTTCAACTGGCTGGGGAAAACTTTACATGGCCAAAAACACGTTTTCTGACCATAGGATTCGTACGTCTTCCACTTCTTTCGTTCATGGTAACCACACACATGCCCTGGCGACTGTACCCAATCTTCTAAAACCCCCTCATCCCCATCTATCGCTTGGAACGGTCGTCCCCAGCTCAATGTCCAACATGAATCACTTCTCTTGACGCTCCTCTCAATCCTTCGACCCATGGTCTGTAAGGTGCACCATTCCGATAGGAGGGATGTAAACAGGGTATGTGTGTGTGTGTATACAACCCATCCCAACCTTCTTACACTTCGCCTTTATCCAGGTAAGGGGCCTCCCATCAGTCCCCATGAACCAGTCTCTCTACGTATATATGACTCCACCCCAGCCACCTTCATGCCAGTCTGTCAGCATCACTAGCACTCTCCAACCCCGGTCCCTCCCTCCCTCCCTCATCATCATCATTACCTTCACCGCAACGCTTTCTTACTCCACTCCAACTCAAGCTTAAAATCATTGCCCTGATCCTCGTCCGACAGCGTCTTTCCAAGAGCTGCAGGGTTTGTTTCTTCTCTTTCTCGAACGTCTGTTTTTTTTTTTTTTTTTTTAATCTCCGCGACACTTCCATCACAAGCCTGAAATACAGGTCAGGTCCGTTTTTGCCAATCCAAAAATAAACATGCTTCAGCTCTCTCTCTCTCTCTCTCTCTCTCTCTCTCCAATTCCTCTCATCCACACAACCCCGAGGTCAATGCCTGTCCAAGCTCACCATCACCAACACGAGCGGAGCGCAGCGGTGCTATCACCTTGCCCCTATAAACCCACTCCCCTCCCCTCCCCTTCCTCCTTCCCTCCCCCAACACCGACGTCCACCCTCCCAGGTCAAGGTCGCTCCACATACCCTCCTCTTTTTCTATTTCAAATCTACTTGTTCTCCACGACGACGACGTATAACGTACCGGGGAGGAGTACGTCCATCTCACTAACTTTCACATCCTTCCTGTTGAACTGACGACGAAAACCTGGCATGTATCATGTCTCACTCTTCTCCACCCGAGATGTAAGGGTGTGTGTGTGTGTGTGTGTGGGGGGAATCATCCCCTTAGAAAAGGGTAGGGGAGGGGGGTGGGGGTATCTCAGGGGCAAGGAAGAGGGAAGCAAAAATAAAAAAAAAGAAAAAAAAATGACCCAGTAAAGGCAGTTGCATTAATTAAAATTCTCGAGGGGTAATTGCATTGCTCCGGTGTTTGCGTTGTTACGAAAAAGTCGCGGATCCGTCCGGTCGTTAACCCCCCCCCCCGTGAGGTCGTTGGCTTTGGCGATGAGCGCACTTGCGCACACACTGTAAACAGGTGACGAGAGAGAGAGAGAGAGAGAGAGAGAGAGAGAGAGAGAGAGAGAGAGAGAGAGAGATGACTTAAAACCAAAGCTCATCTGGACACACACACATATACACACATACACACACACACACACACACACACATATACACACACACACACACACACATACACACACACACACATACACACACACACACACACACACACACACACACACATATACACACACGCACACACACACACATACACACACACACACACAATGGAAAACGTTTTCCAGGTCATGGCACCATTTTCTATCGGCTCCGGAACTGCAACTCTGTATTTTTATTGATGATCCTGAGGGAGCGGGTCCCGTGGGGATATCCTACAAGGTGGTGGTAGTTAGCGGTGGTTGTCTGTGGCGGTGGCAGTGGTTCCAAGGGACGCCAAGCAGGGACCGTGCTAACCGTACGATGAATTTTTTACCGCAATTACGTGACCATCTGAGCACGACGGTACGATCCTCCAGCACGACGGTGCGATCCTCCAGCACGACGGTACGATCCTCCAGCACGACGGTACGATCCTCTAGGGGTTGTTGGGGTTGTTGGAGAGGTTCGCTATCGTAACCCCCCCATCCCCGTCGGGTCGACCCGGTCCGTCTCGGGTGTGGGATGGAATGACTGAGCCCCTTTTGCTCAAATGGGTGTGTGTAAGGGGAAACGGTGCCCAAATGTTTGTGGGGGTCCTTAATTGCGTCCCTAGCACGCTTTGATGTTCCACAGATCCCTCCTCTCCTCCTCCTCCTCCTCGGCGGTGTCGGCGTAGGACAGAGAAATGGTGGAGTGGGGTAGTAGGAAAGGAGGGTGAAAGGGGTTGGGGAGTGTAGGAGGGAGGGAAGGAAGGTGTGTGTGTGTGTGTGTGTGTGTGTGTGTGTGTGTGTGTGTGTGTGTGTGTGTGTGAGCAGGGGGGGGGATTATCGCCCGTAAATGGGAGATTCACGAAAAGGTTGAACAACGTCGACACCTGGAATGCGATGGTGGTGAGATGGACAGGGAATCACCCGACCCCTTTGTGGCGGCTTGTATGGGGGTGGGGGGGTGTATTCGGGGATGGTACTGGGGGGGGGGGAAGAGACTCGAGAAACGGTGCCGGTGTCCCCATGCTCATCCTGTGAGCGGTAGCGCAATAAAAAAATTACAGGTCACACACACACACACACACATACACACAAATCGGGGTCTCTACCAGCAATGTCTCATCACACTACGACCCAGCCTCCCCAAAGGTTAAAAAATAAAGATATATGCCTCCCCATTCAATGGCCTTTCCTCCCTCACCGCTCATGGGTCAGCGCGTAGGTAGGTCCTCTGTCTCTAACGCTATCTCTCTCTCTCTCTCTCTCTCTCTCTCTCTCTCTCTCTCTCTCTCTCTCTCTCTCTCTCTCTCTCTCTGGGCCAATTTACCATACGGCGATCTCCTGCGTGTCAAAAAATGGGGGGACCGGTGTACCTCCTCCAGATATCGGAGTACTCGAACACCCCCCCCACTGCAGGCAGCTGCGTCACTATACCCAGGGGGTCGCGGATGACGGTGTCTGATCAAGGGTGCTGTTCGTGTCCGCTGATGTAGTCAGTATTGGACCCTTCTCCCTGAGGACGCGAGTAATTTCACGACACCACCACCTCCGTTTTCTTTAACAGATCCGTACTAAAGAATGCAAGAGATTAACCTGAGGACTACGTTTTCGACGAGAGGGTCGATTAACCGAATAACACTCGTAGAAACAATGATTTTTTTCCCCCCACTGTTTTGCTTAACTCGCTCAGCGTTCTCTCTGGGCTAAATGTTATTTGCAAATAATGCCATATTAGATGCAGCACATCCACGAATGTAAGGCTCCTCTCTCTCTCTCTCTCTCTCTCTCTCTCTCTCTCTCTCTCTCTCTCTCTCTCTCTCTCGCACCACTTTTCGTCTCATTCCATTTACATCAGACGCCAGTTTAGCCAACGTTACCACATTACCTGACGCTGGGCGAACATGCTCTCTGCAATACACTACCTTAATCTGTATCTGTGTGTGTGTGTGTGTGTGTCTGTGTGTGTGTGTGTGTGTGTGTGTGTGTGTGTGTGTGTGTGCGTGTGTGTGTGTGCGCGCAGCAGTAAGGTCACAGTGATGCGCGTGATCTAGTATTTGCAGATAACCACGAGGAAAAATGAAATGGGACAAGTCCTGAGTGCACTTTCGTGTATTTTCACATCTTCAGAGGAAACTTAGAAATAAGGAGATTTTTAGATCTCCACGGATGAGGCAAAAATAGAGACGCTGCACTTGGGACTTATCGTACTTCATTTTTACTTGTGGTTATCATCAACACACACACACACACACACACACACACACACACACATATATATATATATATATATATATATATATATATATATATATATATATATATATACAAACATGGTTGACAAGATTGTTTCATCAGTGCAAAAATACATTTGCCTGCACACTTCAGGATATTAAATGGAACATATCTGGACGAAGTCAAAAAAAAAAAAAATAAAGTTGTCTGCTGGTTAATTAACAGTAAGCGAGCCTTATCACCGCCGCTCGTATTGACGATGGGGGAGTGTGGTGTTTTATCTCTTCTCCCTGACGTGGAAAAGTTGCGTTTAATTTCCTGGAAATTAAAAAGAAAAATAAAATCAGCAGAGGTGGGGGGTGGGGTGGGGGAGGGAAGTGGGGTGTGGCTGTGGGTGGGGTGGGGTTGAGGGGGGAAGGCTGGTGGCGGAGGGTTTGTCACTTGTGTGTTGTTTCACTAAGGGTAAAGTTATTCTCCCCCTCAAAACCCTTTGCTAGTAAACTCTTCCAGCCCTTATTACAGGTGTGTGTGTGTGTGTGTGTGTGTGTGTGTGACTACTTTCTGTGTGTTACAAGGTTGAGAGTTTTACACTCAGGTATCCCCCTCTCGTAACCTTAAATGTATATACGCACCATGTCTTTGCTCCAACGTGTGTATATATATACACCCACCCACCTACCCACACCCACACATACACACACACATCCGCCAACCAGGACCCATTTATCGACCAGCCCGGACGAGGGGTGGATGTACGAACACCTGGGTTGGGGGCCAGTCCCATTGCCAGGCCCAGAAGGATTCGAATCCACGCGGTGCCCCGTCCCCGGGGTCAGTGTTATGAACTAATGGTCAGCAACGCCAACCAATACATCACGGAGGACCGTATGTGTGTCCTAATAACTCAAAGTTACGACCTTCAATTTCCTCTCGACCCGTAAAACACAGGTTATCATCACCTCCTTCATCCTATGAAGAAACGAACTTTTCCTGCGATGAGTGCACTTGAGATTTGTCTTAACAATAATAATAATAATAATAATAATAATAATAATGATAATATTATTATTATTATCATTATTATCACCATAATCACGATAATAATAATAATAATAATAATAATAATAATAATAATAATAATATCATCATTGTAATTATTACTATAATAATATCAATAATGATAATAATATCATTATTACTATCAATATTATTATCCTTATTATCAAATCGTAATCAAGAGTGCTGATAATAAGAGAGTCATTCCGTCCAAGATTCACTTTACATCTTTGCCAATATTCACTAAAATCAAATCATTCGGCAGCGTTTGTTCTCATCAACACTGAATGATGGAATATGGATCAATGGTTAAGAGAAAAAAAGGAAACATTTCGTTAACTTATAACCCCTGAAGAAATCTAAAAATGGATGTCACAAATTTGTCATCGGTGTTATGCGAGTTGTGGGATGGTCGTCTTTGTTCAAAATTTCATGAGGTGCCGCTGACTCTTAAGACTATATAAAAAGAAAAGAAAATTTCGAATCACCAATTCATCCCGGGGCTTGTGAAAAGGTATGGCGTTTCGTCTCGACTGAGAGATTCGAAGGATCATGAGCGAAAAATGCATGTTTTACTTATCTATCCATCTATTCATTTTGCGTATAATTCCTGTCCTTTAATCCCCACAAAACCCATCAAAGAGTCTTGAAATGAGTTATAAAGCTCTCAGTGAAATGAACCAGGATACATGTCTACCAAGTTTTCTTAAAACTCATTCTGACCCTTTAGCACGAAGGACTGGAAAGAAGAAGAAGAAGAAGAAGAAGAAGAAGAAGAAGAAGAAGAAGACGAAGACGATGATGATGATAATGATCATGAAGGAACACAGCAAAACACAGCAGGTCTCCCTCCCGCTACGGCGGGAGATGCAACACAACTCGAAACAACAGTAAACGCAAAACATCACGTACAAGACACAGCAGCAGCCAATAACAACACACACTCCGGCAATAACTGCGACACACACAAGAGAAAGAATTAAATTTGCAGTTTCCCCCCCGAGCTCCTGGTTTACTGGCAGGCTCACCTTATTGGCCTTTTGTCCATATGTAAATTTCGGTCCCACAGACAAGGAGGAGGAGAGATAACGTGGACCAGGGCCATGCGTCCCCACACAACCCTCTGGTCCTCTTTATTTATACCAGACAACAGGAAGTTGAACAATACGCGAGGGAGGAGGGGGGAAGTCCTAATCGAAATCCGATGTGAAAACTAGTTTAAAAAAAAACGAGTACATAATATCTAAGAGTCTACGCGAGTAGGACAAAAAAAAAAAAAAGATTCAGTGTCTAAACTCGTGAAATGTATTAATTCTATTTATTCCTTCAGCGGAGTTTTGTGCACGGCCTCGTCCTGACTGCAGGCAGAGCCGGACGCATCTACCCACCTCATGTCCATCATCTGTGCCATTTCAAAAGAGAACTAGAAAAAAAAAACGCTTGCAATACTATCACACGACTGAAATGTGTGTCTGCAAGTCTACCTACACCGACCTGAAATGTTCATACCTGAATCATTTACAAATACTGATACTAATTTCTAATCTATCTACAGCTTAATAGCCATAATAATAATGTTCCTTAGAGTTAGGTAACATTTTTTGTGCAAATTCCGTCTTAATGACTACCGGAAACTGCCCCCGGCCATAGCGGAAACTCCACCAGCCTCCGAAAAACAACTAAGATGGCGGCTTACTGTACACAGAGACGCGGCGGACGAATACAAAGTATACATGACAAAGACGTCACGCGGTTATCGATGCATCAACGAGAAGCAGAACCTTCACATTCCAATAAAAACTAATATCAACGAATGACAACATATCAGTTTAGCGTTGGCATGACTTTATACAATAACATACGGCAACAGTTTCGTGCGGTACGGGCGGCGAATGAGCAGAGAGAAACGGTTAAGACGGTGTGCAGCCTAGCCACCACGTTAGAAGTTCCCAAAACTACTACGTATGCTAATATGATGACGTTATGTAGGACAACAGGAGCTCCTTATATGCAATACAAGTCGGGTGACTACCAGAAGCACTTGTATACAGGCTACTGATGGTTTCTCACGCAAGCCATACCCGTCTGCTCTTTCGTAAAGTAGCGTTCTAAAAAGCATCTTCAGTACAAACGAGGATTAGCAGCGGATAAGGAAATCAACAAGCGTTACTCCTGTGCTTACAAGCGGAGGTGAGGGAGGGACTGGTGCTAGGCTATGTGACGGAGGGATGGCGCTATGTGAGGGAGGGTAAAAACTGCAAACGCTTGTAGCTCTTGTAATTCACACACACACACACACACACACACACAAACACACACACACACAATAATCACAAAGGTCAAGCAAAATGAAAATAAAAAGACCTGTTTGGTATTATTTTTCTTTTTATACTTCTACTAATTGAAGTATGATTAAACTCCGTGTTTGCCCCTCGAGGTTACAAATTATGCGGAAAAAAGTAGTCCTAATTACGTTTGTTAGGAAGATAAAAATGTTTCAATCGCTTCCAAATAACTGCAACAAGATTAATGACTTTATGTCGATAACGAACCCGGGTTGCAACAGGAAAATGTACTTTACCACACCTGTGCACGGATCTTGGTGCGTCTATACGAGTATATATGTTGAAGTCATGACATTTATATATATATATATATATATATATATATATATATATATATATATATATATATAGGTAGATAGATAGATAGATATAAAAATGTGTGTGTGTGTGTGTGTGTGTTTGTGTGTGTGTGTGTGTGTGTGTGTTTCAGATAAAAACAGTCTTTGCATGTAAGTTTATTTATGGGTTTGTGTGGCGGGTTAAGTGCATTATGTACATAAAACAAAAAGTTAATCTCGCACTTGCGTGTATACTCCACTCCACTCCACTTCATACATATGTTGGAGTTAATGTATGACACTTTCATATCGCCACAATTGGAAGAAAATAATAATGATAATACAGGAGCAAAGAATGCGTATCCAAAAAACAAAGGAAGATGTAATACAAGACACAAACGCCAAACACAGCATTTCAGAGGGTTTCCCCTTCCAGTAAAACCCACCGCTTATGTAAAGTTTCGTGGAGCTTGACGCCCCTGAGTGGGACATTACGATCCTTGGGCCCGACGGAATGACCTCTGGGCACGACCGTATGACCCTTGAGTATAATGATTCAGCCAATGTCCTAACTCTTACAGGGTCAGGTGAAAAGACACGTTATCACACCCAGGGTGTCGTGCTGTCGAGGTCTCAAGGATAGCAGAGTCGTACTCGTTCAAGGGCCTGCACCGTCGTACTCAAGGGTAGTACCGTCATGCTCAAGGATCGTAACGTCTAGTTACAAGAGGTTAAGACCTGACATGTTACTCAGGCTGCGAGGTAAGAGAGTTTTCCCCTCTCCCCCCTCTCTTAAAATGCATGAAACCTGTTGGTTTACGAGGGGACACTGAGCCATTATTCATCAGAGGGGAGTAGTCCACCGCCGAGTTATGAGCGTAATATTAAACCTCAGAAACACGACTGGGGGGGGCGAAAACTAATGTGATTCAAAATATTCCGCTGGGCAAGATCATACTCCCCCTCGCCGCTTTTATGCACTGAAAATACCATCCGCGGGAGAGCGTTTTGAGGCTAGAGATAAATAATGTAAGTAAGACGTTCGAGGCCCATCCGAAGTCGGTATTGTCAACAGATCCTCTTCAATATAGAGCAGACATCGTCTTTATTGTAAGGAGAGTTTCACTTCCCGAGGTCTGGCTTGGCAGTTGAATATTACATGGGGGATATTGGCCTCTGGCTGATATACAGGAATTGATACGAGAAAAAAAAAAGAAAAAAAAGAGGGCGTTTGAAAATCGTCCTATTCCTGCTGCCTTTCACTCGCATCACGCTACGAGGACAGAGAGCCTCTGCTGCTTCGTACTACCGGCCGGGTCTCCAGGAATCAATTTACCGAGGGAAATGGGTTTTCATAACAGATAAGGACGCACTATAAAGGGAGAAAAAAGAAGTGGCTACCGAGTGTCCGGGGTAACTTTATGCCGGAGGGCGAGTGTGTGTTTATCTTGTTATTTCTCGAGCTCTTGGGCAGTGTGAAGTCTGTGAAAAATGAAATATATATGTTAAACGTCAGCTCCTGACTGCCAGGAGGAAGGGGAGTGACAGGAAACACCTCTCTCTCTCTCTCTCTCTCTCTCTCTCTCTCTCTCTCTCTTGAAAAAAGACGAAAAGAGGAAGAATAATTTCTATGACTTCTGTTAAAGAGTGGTAAGTCTTTTGATCATGACAATACCGAAGTGCTCTAGGTTAAGGATGTGATATCTATATCCATTAATTTCCGTTGTCTACAGTTTTCATGCATCAAGGTTACACAATTTAACTACAGAAAATATACGAGAACTTTTACACAGAAATAAAGACGAGTCGTCAGAAAATCATAGACAACAGATAACCACATCGCACCTTCTGCCTTTTGAATTTGTGTGTGTGTGTGTGTGTGTGTGTGTGTGTGTGTGTGTGTGTTCCAGGTATAGTTTAATTCTAAACGAATATAAACCTGTACTGGACCTTTGGTGGTTGTTCCTGCTGTAACTCCAAAAAGAAAAAATCACACACACACACACACACACACACACACACACAGCGACGGAGTATAGTAAATGAATATAAATATATATATATATATATATATATATATATATATATATATATATATATATATTCCCTGGGGATAGGGGAGAAAGAATACCTCCCACGTATTCCCTGCGTGTCGTAGAAGGCGACTAAAAGGGAAGGGAGCGGGGGGCTGGAAATCCTCCCCTCTCGTTTTTTTTTTTTTTTAATTTTCCAAAAGAAGGAACAGAGAAGAGGTCCAGGTGAGGATATTCCCTCAAAGGCCCAGTCCTCTGTTCTTAACGCTACCTCGCTATCGCGGGAAATAGCGAATAGTATGAAAAAAAAAAAAAAAATATATATATATATATATATATATATATATATATATATATATATATATATATATATATATATAAGTAAACCCAGATATTCCTCAACTCCCATACCATCAAGTGATCATGGGTCGTACTGCCAAGCTCAAAGCAGTTAACCTTTAATCTAAAGCTAACTCAAACTTTTTCACATTATCTCTCCTGGTAACCCCACCTTCCCCCCCATAAAGAAAAACGAAAACTATTATTATTTTTGTTTACACCGACTGTTGTCAGTGGAGCCACATTTCTGGTCTGGGCAGAGCAGTGGGCCAGCAACCTCAACGATTTACACATGAAGCAAAAAAATTCACAGAGCCAGAGGCTAACCTGTGATTTCACTCAGGGGATAGAATATGAAGGGATATGCAACAAACTCACTCAATGTACTTCAGTAAAGTTAACCTAAAAAACAAACATTCAATCCGAAGTGGTTAGGATTCCGCAAAGCTCGATTGGAGTTTTCTTCCATAAACGTTCTAGGCTAAGTTCTGTTCGGCTACGGAAAAATATCCCAGTTGCACAAGTCGAACTTTTCACAGACTAGTGCAGTGTAAAGAGCACGGCAGAATACCCACAGCCTAGTACCTAACCCCCCAACATACAGCCGCCATGGCACGACAACTTGTGCACGTTACATTTCTTTACAACACTGAAATATCACAGGGAATCAACTCTAAAATAACTTGTTTGTGGCCTAAAATAAAAATAAAGTGTAAAGACAATGATACTCGCCCGAATTATTGAGGTATATATGGCGTAATTATTCGACGAATGAATTAGGTGACAGGAATTTTTTTTTTTTTTTTGCTACAAATACACATCCGTCCAGAACAAAATAAAGATCAAAAAGGATTTAGATGATATCTTCACACTCAGTTATTTTTGCTCCCCATCTGGCTGTGGACAATAAGCCTATTCAACAACAAAAACTCCACTGGTCTGGGTTTGCTTGCAGCTTTATTTTCACGCCAAGTAACATATCAAAACTACAAACAAATGAAATAAAAAATGTTCCTGTTTCCCCCAAACAGCTAAGAATGTTAGAAACCTTATTTAGTATAGATCGTGGATACCATCTTCTACCCCATTGTTTTACGCTTGCGTAGATTAACAAATGCTACCAAATTCCAGCCTATTATCATTTTCCTATGCAAATAGCCATACACAAATATGTACATTCCTCTGCTGTCTAGTCTTCACAGTACTCCCTAAACAGGAAGAGGAAACCGTTGTAAAAGAGCCTATCGAAACACCAAACCTCGATGTGTCACACAGACTATGGCTTCCTTACTAGTAGACAACAACGTAGTCACACAAATTAAAGGCCTACCTTAATAGGAGACAGCAACGATAAAAAAAAGCACCAAGAGTACATTAATACCCACAAAATTCAACAACAGAGTAACTGAAGAGACAGTACAATTATAAAAGACATAATATTCTGAACGAATTTTCTTACCGACATGACACTCTAGAAGGAATTTTTCAGCTCTCGAAAAAATGTAATGCACTAGAATTCATAAAGAAAAATACATTTTCCTACAATATATGCTTTAAAAAAGTATCAAAACGTTTGCACTGTAACACTTACCTGTGGACTTACCTGCTGATGTCATAATTATAAGACATTTATTCAAAAGCAGGGGAAAACGTTACATCATAACATTAATTTTTTAATCTGCTAAATTCAGCAAACCTTCCATGATCCGAACAAGCCTATACCAGCCTAACATAAACTTCTAAAACTAAATGAACCAGAACATTACAATTCCAATATCATAATGCCTATGCTGAAGTGTCTTTTGTAGCCTACCCAGACTTAACCTAACCTACCCTAACAATCTAAACTAATCTACTTATAACTCACCTTAACCCTAATCATAACTAATTAGAATGATGAGGTTCCAATATCGTAACGTCACCCACTTTAAAAAATACATTACCTTACTGGCATTGTAAAATTCACAAGTTACAGAAGCAGGTTGTACTTCCGTGGTCAAGAAACGACGCAAATAGACATAATTAAGCTTAGCTTCATGCTGTTATAATGCCAAAAACTATAGATAAAATCAACAACTCACCTCTGGTGTTTAATCTAAAGGTAACACTTACCTTATAGATAAAGTGAAGTGCTGGAAAACGATGACGGAGGGTACAACAGCCTAGTGGTGAGATTCCCTTGAAGCGAAGCAACGTAGCTCTGCAATTAAAGAGAAATGGAAATTAAAATGTTCTGTATATTCTCATATTTCATAATGATACTGAACAGGGTACTGAAAGTTTATTCACTACACATGTACAATTACTTACAATTCACCAAAATTTACGATAATTTTCATTAGCTTTTACAATGACTTTCAATATACATTATGATGATTAACTGTTAAATTCTCCTGCAAATTCAATGATTTGCAAAGCAAAAACTGATTTTTTTCACCAAGTTTTTTCAAAGCTAACACTAATATCCGCTGAACTAAATACCAGCACATTCCCAATAAAATAGTTTTCATAATCAATGCAATTCAATATCACTTTCGTTGACTAAATCTATATATTTTTTTTCACTGACAATAAACCATTTATCAATGCCGTTATTTACCTTTACTGTCATTATCAATATTTCACAAGTAATAATCATATATGATATTCACATCAAAACAAATCTCCATGCACAACAATTTCACCATTCACCTGTAATAAAGATACCGATATTTCTTTTTCTTCACTTCAAAGTCTATCTAATTCAAACTGTCCTGTTATTTACTCAATAATTTCATTAAAGAGATCACAACAAAATTTCTACAACCTGCTTACAAGCATCATAACAAGAATATTGATTCAATTCCTACAATTTTCTCTCATCATAAAATCACTATTCCAAGATCATAACCTGTTCGGCAAAACACTATGTATACGAATCTAAACACATAATTTATATATATATATATTTCACATGATCATACTTCACTGTTGTATTTAATGAATATATTATCTCAACGTATTTGAGAATAAATCCATGATGTTTACTGGAGTTCATCAGCTTGTGTGTGAGTTTAGCCCCAGGCCATAACGCTTTCATCACAACACACATATTTTTACACATATTACAACAATGGCGAGGCCGGAGCCTAGTTACTGCATTAACTAAAGCCAACATGGTTGTAGAAAATTAGATAAAATATCGACAAAAGGCCTACCGTACTGAATATAAATAGACATTAACAACCTGTGATTTACCAAGGTCCAGGAACTGATCCAGCCCACATATCCTGGACACACAAGATCCACGAAATATTCCAGTGCGACGTACACACTGCCATGACAGGGAATTAAACTATGAAAAACTAGAGAAAACACTCCAGGAACACAGGACGAACGAAGGTAAAATGGATCCCCGAAATCGGCTGATAAACACACAGAGTTAAGACGTGCAACACTCCTCCTCACAACTTAAATGTCAGAAATCACAAACTGGCAACTACTGAGTTGTAGTTGCTGGCCACTAGAGGCGCTCGTGTAATGAGCTCAAAGAAGACTTTGGGTAATTTATGTATATCAATGTGTCTTACTGGAATATCTTTTTTGTATTTGTATTAAATAGCTGATTTGTGTCAGCTGCTTGTATTAAGTGGATATTTTTTGAGTTCGGAAGCGTTCAGTAGGTACAAAAAGGCTCTTACTATACTTTCAGTGTCGGTGAAATGTGTGGTGAGGTTAGCCCTGTGAACGATATTGATAGGGGCATGTATTTCAAAGGGCAACCAGTCTGGTTAATTCTTTCGAATACAGTATTTCAAAACTTCAAACATTTCATACTTTTTACCTTCCCCATCTTTTCTCTGTAACGCTACGAAATAAATATTTTTATTCGTTCCACCTAGTCTGTTCACAGTTCAACAACGTGATTGCTTTTCCACTATGAACATTTCACTGAATCCAAACGAAACTGAAACAGACGAATCGCCAGTTCCGTCTAATCCCAATCCAGTGTATAGTTTCATTCCTGAATGACAAATCCAATCATCTACAAGGCAGATGTTTTCCTGATAGACTCTTACAAGAAATGGTAACTTAGGTGTGTGTGTGTGTGTGTGTGTGTGTGTGTGTGTGTGTGTGCATAAGGGTAGAAGACATGGTTAAGACACAGGGCAATACAAGTGTAAAACTATCTCCCCGCAACATATAAATACTAATAACACACACACACACATACACACGCACACACACACACACACACACACACACACATACTCACACACACACACATACTCACACATACTCACACACACACTCACACATCCACACACACACACACACACACACACACACATCATATGACGCCATCATCCGTTTCATATTAATAAAAATTATCCTTCAGTTCCCTAAATTACAACTGCGATATGGAAAGGAATCTTGAGAGATATTAATTAACTCAAAAAAAAAAAAAAAAAAGTCCGACATAGATTCCTGTTCGTCCACACACCATCAACACAGCTCAGAGAAATAGGGTCGTAAGTACACCCCTTGTGGGCCGTCCATCAGCGAGAGACATGATTTGTGGGATCTAGGCCGGAGCCTCGTCCATCTACCTAACACCTTCCGCTGTTAGAAGCTCTTCCACTAACAGCTCCCCCAACAAATCTCATCCCCCAACGGGTCTGAAAAATGGGTCTTTCATCCGCTACAACAGCAGCCACTTCAACAACCGCCACAATGACTCATAAGGAGAGAACGATTTATGAGTTGTCGACTTTGTGGCGGTAGTGGCGCTGAGGAGGAGGATCCCAGTGTTGTGTGTGTGTGTGTGTGTGTGTGTGTGTGCGTGTGTGTTCCAGAAAACTAGAGATAAACGTTTACAAGTGGGAAGAAAAACGTCTATAAATATATATATATATATATATATATATATATATATATATATATATATATATATATATATATATATATATATATATATTACATATATATATATATATATATATATATATATATATATATATATATATATATATATATATATATATATATATGAACGAAGGTATATGCGGAAGTGTGGGGATTACGTTCATGCATGGGCAAAGCGTGTGTTGTGTGGAGCTGAATTGCTTTACAAACAGTGAGGAGGACTGGGTAATGAGGCTCTGAATAACTCATGAGGATACATGAGGGGGAAACGACCGACCGACCCACTCTTTAGGGGTCAAGGTCGACAAGGGAGGAGGACGACGTGTGTTGGAGTCGGGGTGAGATAGATCCATACCACAGTGTGTGTGTGTGTGTGTGGGACGTCGACGTCATGTGAATGATGGAGACGAAGACACATGATACAGAGGTGATCAAGTTTCAGAAATCTTTTTTTTTCTGTCTTGATATCTTTTTTTTTTCCTTGATATCTTTTTTTTTTCTTGATATCTTTTTTTTTTCAAAAAAAGGAGAAATTTTAAGAGGAGGTAGAATGATACAAGATGAAATATACAGACTGTTAATGGCGCTGAGGCTGTGATCTGTCTGTGGTAATCTATCTGTTTCAACAGACTGTTGCTGCCGCTGCTGCCCGTTTTAGGTTTAAGGGGGTTAAGGGTGGGGGTGGCGCTCAAATCAACCCCTCCCCCTCACACACACACACACACACACACTCCGGGGGGCCAATATACACAGAACCCTGAGTTTCACGCGTCACAAGGAAAGATCTCTGACCTTGAAGGTGACCCTGATCTTACCTCTGACCTTAAAGGTGACCTTCGTAATCGTTGATTACATAAGATTTGGACCCTAACCTCCCCTTCCCCTTCCATCCACTCACGTTCACCTTTTTTGCTCACCTGCGAACGACCCACTTCACCAGATCTTGTGCACGTTCACAGTCGAGAGAAATGCTTCTCATCCTATAATAAGAGGATGTGTCAATAACATCCATGAACGAATGATACCTGAGCTCAGAAAAAATAATGAGAATGAACCAAAGTTCTGACTAATTTACTTAGTCTAGCGAGTTGGAGTTCCAACATCATACGTAATACATCACATCTTATTTAACGTCTTGAATAAACGTCAGATAGACCCATTTGCGACTCGGTTCGTCTGCACACCTGAGTCTTAAACAAAAAAAAAGTCTTTTACTGAAAAAAGAATAAAACAAAAGATCAAATAACTCAAAAATACCATAAAAAAACATCTCTAGACCTGTTTCTTTCATCTTAGCTGCCTTTATATCTACGCCATCGGTAAAAGAAACATGAAATGCAAAACGTAATGTTAGAATACATTATTGGAAGACAAAATACGAGTGGAAAGAATGGCCAATTAAGCCAATCTGTTTGCAGTCATGAATAACAATGAGAAGTCTCGTTTGGTGTTTATTCTTCCTCGTACATGATCCCTTGCACCCTCCCTAACCCTCAGGGTTTCCCGCCATCATATATTCTTTACAACGATCCCTCCTTCTTTCCCTCCCTCGCTCCCTCCCTCCCTCCCCCATGAAAACCTAATATATATACAGAGTCCCGAAGCATTTACACTCGCTGTCATTATGTACGTATGCATCACGGGTTCTCTTTGCTCTCACTGTAGTGTATGTGTACCCAACGTGAACACTCCCTGTTAGTCTAGATTTCCAGAACTCACTATGAATGTTTACCCTCAGTGTAGCGTTACGCTGCTTCATGACCAGTTACACAGTGTAGTTGGCATCACGACCACCTCACACTCAGTGTATACCGTTCCACGACCTCTCACACTCGGTATAGTCGTGTACTTACATAAGCAGTCATACTCAGTGTTTAGTCAAGAGTGGAAACTTTACTCGAGTCTTCAGTGGTTAATGTTAGCCTGTTGTGCGCCGTCAGTTCCCCAGCCTTGTACTCAGTTCCCTAGCCTTCTCGTCAGTGCCCCAGCCTTGCTATAACCTCCACCTAACTCACAAGTACCATAACTACACCCAGGGGAGTCTCGACCCATCACATCTGGTGCAGGCCTGACCTACCAAACTGTGTTTATATCACATCGCAGAAGGCCGTTCTCCTCCTCCTCCTCCTCCACCTCCTCCTTATCCTACCTCCTACCCTCCTATTCCTCCTCCTTTACTCCCGCCTCAGCCAGGGTAATGGCAGAGCCTGTGCGACCCTCCTCCAGCAGGAGTCTGCCTCGTTATTTTCGCAGCTCTCTGGCTGGATTAATACTTCCCGACATCCAAGACCCATTTGGAAGATTTGCACCGCAGATAGAGTCATAGATTCTCATGAAATGCACCGAGTTTTGATTACCAGGGAACCACTTGTCTGAATGAACCCACGTGGAAGCAATAGTCCTCAATTTCTTCTCCCACGAGCTAAAGCTTTGGTTGGAGAACATAGAATAAACGAAATGCCGAATGGAAAAAAAAATCTAGGTATATTTGAATGCGAAGAGAGGGAGGAACTGGGAAGATGGGAGGTTATAGTAGGAAGAGGGTGTGAGAGTCAACTAAAATGAAGCAAAAAAAAAAAAAAGCATACATAATTTTTTTAAAGAAAGGTGTAAGAAGAGAAGTCAAAGTATGCGAAGACCAAGAATAAACTAAACATTAAATGGAATAAGGAAAAAGTGTCAGTAGTAAATGGAAGGAAAGAGATGCACACAAATAGTATCATAAAAATAAAGAGAGGAATTAAGTGACGTAGAAAATTTGAAATGTTGAAGATAGATGGACACATAAACTACATAAATAGTGCAGCAAATTGTAATGGTCTCAGCTTGTGCCTAAGGTAAGCCAAATTCTTGCTGAAGAAAACGAGAATACAAAAACACATTTCTCGGCCACGTTCATTTTATAAACTTTCTTAACTTGAAAGATGTACGTTTTTCTTTGCATGCCAAATGCAAAATATGGCTTTCTAAGTGTTTTCATCCAAAGACTCCAAAAGTTTCATGTACAACCACATCATCAGGAGAAATAAGAATACCCAAATGAATGAATAAGACATAATCAATGAATAATCTACAACCCTTACCTGGGCAGGTTTCTGTCCCCCCCTAACCCTTCTATACATGGCCTACCTCAGTGTCATCCAACCGATAGGTTCCACCTCCCTGACTCCTTCAAGAAGGGATGAGTCAATAAAATGTTATTTTCCATCACATCTACAGCAAGTTTAACGGATCGGCGCGTCTGTCACAGCAAAAATCTGTACCATTTATTCCACACGAACGTTTGAGAAACAAGTAGAAAATGCATCGTCTGCTTCACTTGATTTTTCGGCTGAAAGAAATACATACCATCAGTCACGATCGATGGCGGTGGCCCACAAATCCAAAATATTTCACGAGCAGTGTGGACACAGAGCAGCCATCTTTCCGCGGAGGATTCGAACTCCTGACTGAGAGGGCGCATGCGTCGCTCGAAGCCGCCAGGCATAAACAAAAGACTGCTTCTTACTGTATAAATCTTTATGGAATTAGCTTCACGCCTTTGATATTGTCTAAGAAGAAAATGTATGATATTATAAAGCTCGCTCGAAACAATATCAACACAGAGCAAGACCAAGAGAAACTCGCCTCCACTGTTCTCCCACTGCAGTGGGCGAATATATATATATATATATATATATATATATATATATATATATATATATATATATATATATATATATATATATATATATATATATCCAGTGAATCTTAAAGAAATCCTCTTGACCCACGAGAACTAAAGTGTTTGGCAGAAATTTTGAAAATTGCAAAAAAAAAAAAAAAAAATTTTTCCCCAAGTGGAAGAAGTCGATAAATCCATCAATAATAAAGGACAAGGAAAGTAAAGCACTGAACTCTTTACTTAGACAGTGTTCACTCTTCAAATAAAGGGATCCTATACCACCACATTCAGCAAGTCTCCATTCGTGCAAGTATCGAGTTTCGTAAACCGACACATCGTAATTAGCTAACGACGCCATTCATGTACGAGGTAGTATTTAACCTAATGATCAGTGACACGTCTACGGCAACATAACACGTGCAATAACCACCCATCACCATCACGCGTCACCATCACCCATCACCACAGTATACCATCACCTCTCACCATCACCTCTCACCATCACCTCTCACCATCACCTCTCACCATCATCTCTCACCATCACCTCTCACCATCACCTCTCACCATCACCTCTCACCATCACCTCTCACCATCACCTCTCACCATCACCTCTCACCATCATCTCTCACCATCACCTCTCACCATCACCTCTCACCATCACCTCTCACCATCATCTCTCACCATCACCTCTCACCATCACCTCTCACCATCATCTCTCACCATCACCTCTCACCATCGCCTCACCATCACCTCTCACCATCACCTCTCACCATCACCTCTCACCATCGCCTCATCATCACCTCTCACCATCACCTCTCACCATCACCTCTCACCATCACCTCTCACCATCGCCTCATCATCACCGCTTGTTCTCGCCACCGTAAACAAGGACTGCAACCCTTTGAACTGATTCTATCCCTAATTTCCACCCGTTATCACTGCAATTAGCGAAAAAATAATTAATAATAATTATTCTACGCAAACGAGCAACTGTGTGTGACGTGCCTGGCTAACAGCTGGGTTTGCTAATGGTGTTCTTTTGTCTGGTGGCGCCACTGAAAACCCAGAACCACTGTAGTTAGGAAGCCATTATCATTACTCCCTTCTGATGAAACATCACACACACACACACACACACACACACACACACACACACACACCCACACACACACACACGTATGGCTTTGGCTGGCGTGTGTGTGTGTGTGTGTGTACACTGAAATGTATATATGAACAAAAACGCCTTTCATAACTTCTAAAGAAAACGATGAAATACACCCACGAAGCACCCCACATTTTCTTTTCCGTTTTCTTTTTTTTCTTTTTGGTTTTTCTTTTACGAAGTTTGTTTTTTTCTTTTTGGTTCCAGATCTTGTGTTCGCCTGCGGCTATCGTTCACATGTGAGGCGTGACCCAAAGGAAGACGCTATTCCCGCGGGGCCTAGTGCCACCTGAGAGAGAGAGAAAGAGAGAGAGAGAGAGAGAGAGAGAGAGAGAGAGAGAGAGAGAGAGAGAGAGAGAGAGAGAGAGAGAGAGAGAGGTATTCAAAGTCCAGCAGCGTCTTCCATTCTGTAGTCTCACACACTCGATTTGATCTGTTTGTCTCCAGTTTCCCTCTTCTTTTACCCACTATCCCCTTACCTCCATCCCAGTCCCTCTCCCCTTTCTCTCCCTCTATCCCTCCTCCTTCTCCCTTCTCCGATTCTCCATTCTTTTTTTTTTTCCTTCCCATCTCCCTGATCCTATTCTTCCTCCCATGTATTTATTCTTCCCTCTCTATCTTGTGCCTCCATCCCTCCAACCGCTGTTGGTTTCCACCTCGTAACTCATCCTGGCAGTCAGTACACACACACACACACACACACACACACACACAATTTTCTTACCTGGTTTATAGAGGAAATGCCTGTTGTATGTCTCTCACTTCTTCCTTTAAATGAATTTATTTTCCTTAATGTGTAGAAATAATGGAGTGGTCACACATATCCAAAACACAACCAGACACACACATACATTACAGACACACAGACACAGTCGAACAGACAGACTGAAAGACACATACGTGCTGGAAGGCTGGGCAGACATACGCATCATCACAGACAGAAACAGATATACTCTTTTTTACACACACACACACACACACACACACACACACACACACACACACACACAAACGCTACCAAAAACGTCTAAAAACGAGCCATCATAACAAGCACTCACTTGTTAAGCCCAGTATCTTAAGCGAACCTAAGGAGGGAGGGGAATAAACCCCAGACAACTGAACCAGAGAAATATACGAAGACACAAATCATACATTACTCCAGCTCAACCCAACACCACCGACCAACCAACCAACCAACCAACCAACACTACCACCAGCATTAACCACCACCACCACCACCACCCAGGTCATTACCTCCACCACAGCAGGTGCAGACAACACCACACTATTCGTAATGATGGAGCAAAAGAAAACGGTGAGAAGGAAGAAGAGGAGGGGGTGGTGACTTGGGAGATGGGTGGCTGATGTCGGGCTGGAAGCAAGGAGTCGTGACAATGGTCGTTTGCTTGAGAGTCTTGGGGTGGGGGGGGGAGGGGGAGCGGTGTAATGGTTGGCTTTTGTGTCTTTTGTTTGTACTCAGAGATTGTCTTCCAGCCATGAGAACTTCGCCTCATTAGCAGGGCTGGCTGGAAGGGCAGGTTTTACCTTGGGCCTGACTGAGTGCCGGCCGACCCGGCTCTCTCTCTCTCTCTCTCTCTCTCTCTCTCTCTCTCTCTCTCTCTCTCTCTCTTCTCTCGACCAACCTCTGTTCGTCTAGCTTCTGTTGTGTGTGTGTGTGTGTGTGTGTGTGTGTGTGTGTGTGTGTGTGTGTGTGTGTGTCTCATGCGGTTATTTTGGTAACTGATATCTCCCTCTCTCTCTCTCTCCCTCTCTCTCTCTCTCTCTCTCTCTCTCTCTCTCTCTCTCTCTCTCTCTAACAGCGACCCCGTGAGTGTCCGACAGTGAGTTCCTGGTATACTTGTAGTGCCATACAGTGGCACTGAAGTGTACAGTAATGAGCTGTTCTCGTCAAGTTCTTCCTACTAGCGTGAGTCTGTCTCATACTTCACAACATGGCCTCAGTTCTTACTGACATTACACACACACACACCTGTGAAAATGGATGCTTAGTAATCTCTTCTTTTCTTATCTTCTTTACTAAGGAACTATTTTTCCTTCACTGGCCTAACTTATTGGAAGACATATCAACTCATAAACTAGATAAGAGAAAAAAGAAAATATACAATAACGTAAACCCACTTATGAAAGGATGTGATTAAACCCACTGACGAACGAAAGAAATAATGACTTCATTCACTTAACGAACGAGATCATGAAGACCCTCGATTATATAACGTACATACGTAACTACAAAACCTCAACTTCATCAACAGTTTGATAAACAGACAAACGTCACTTGTGACCATAAACTGCCTCTCTGATTTGAGGGAACTAGTATATTATATATATATATATATATATATATATATATATATATATATATATATATATATATATATATATAAACCCACGCAGACCACTAGGTCCGGGAGGAAACGATAAAAAACATACATGAGATATTTTCAGAGAATTTCTCTTATCTCTGTCGTGGTGTGGGACAGATGGCTCCGACTCCCAGGGATCTGTCGCCGCCCTTCATGCCGTCCTTTTCACACCGTTTCCTCCCATGATGCTCCCCGGGCGGCGCGGGGAGAGAGGGAGAGAGAGAGAGAGAGAGAGAGAGAGAGAGAGAGAGAGAGAGAGAGAGAGAGAGAGAGAGAGAGAGAGGGTGGGGTGGGGGCGTAGAAGATGGGAGGCAAGATACACTACAGTGGAGGGTGGATGGGGCGATCGTTGGGGTGGAGCTTTACCCACGGGATGGGTGGGTTTTTGGTTGGGGGAGGTGGGACTAGCGAAGGGCGGGCTTGTGGGCCCCCACACCCTCAAGAGACGGGAGGCTGTTGGGGGGAAATACAGGGGATAAGGGCGATTATACGGGGAAATGGTTATAGGGAGAGGTGATTATACAGGGAAGTGGGTTATACGGTGAGGTGATTATACAGGGAAGTGGTTATACGAGGAGGTCGTTATAGGGGGAAAGTGGTCATAAGGAGAGGTGGCTATGTGGGGGAAGTGGTTATACTGAGAGGTGATCATATGGGGAAGTGGCTAGACAGTGAGGTGGTTATACGTGAAGGTGTCAGGAGCGGGAAATTTAAGAGATTTATGCAAAGTGAGGAGGAAATTGGACAATCCGGGTCCCTCATCTACGGTCAAGGGTTTTCCCTAAGGGACCAGAATATGTGTAGGTGTACGACCCTGACCATCGGGTGTAAATTGTAGAATTCAGGGTTCTCAAGTCTCTAAGGTCCGAGGGAACCCGAGGCGTTGGTTGTAGAATCTATAACCTCTTGTGTGTTCAGTCTTGTGTTGTTGTGTTGGCATTCCTGGGTGGTTGTGTTGGTAGTCCAGTGTCTATAGGGACAAGTCGTTCAGACAACGAACTGGCGTTTGTGCTCTGACGGACGGTTGTGTGAGGGGAGGGGTCTCCTCAGGTCATGGGGTGAGGAGGGGTAAGGGGTCAGCCTGAGCCTGACGGGAGGTAATGACACAGTGCGTTGGAGAATGACTCCTGCTCAGGAGGGGAGGCTCCTCCTCTCGTGCGACGTCCTGACGGGGAGAGGAGGAAGAAGCACTCCGGGAGGAGACGATGACGACGACGACGACAATGATGAGGATGATGATGATGGACGAAGTCTTCATCAGAGCCTCGAGGGGGAGAGCGCGCCACAGTTCAGAAATCTTTCCGTCGAGCAAAACAGTGAGTTACGAGAAGACAGACAGACGTCCACCTTCATCTCATCTTTATCTGAGTTTATCCATCAACACACCTACGGTAAGGCTCGCGAGCTGCACAATGGTAAGTTGTGATAACCTCAGGCGGAGGGGAAGATAATCGTATAAACACTCGTGATGAAGTCGTTCAGGAACGACAATACAAAGAGGAAAAATATACATAGTCTTAAAGATACAGAGGAAACGAGCTGAGGAAATTTAGTGGTTTAAAAAGAGGTTCAATCAGGACCAGGTTGGGTGATGGGGGAGTTTGATGGGAGGGACGGTGGTAACACAAGTGCCGTATGAGGAGTGAATTTTCTCATCTCCTACAACCGGTGAAGGGCAGGGAGAGAGAGGGAAATGGGTGTATAAGGAGTCGAGGGGAGTTAGTGGACAAAGGGATTATTAACTGTGTTCTTAAGACCTCGGCCGGAAGGCAGGAGATGAAAAAGTCCTGCTGACGACTCTTTTGCCGCCGTCAGCCTCCCACAAGACACTGGCGGAGGATATGTCGTAAGTACACTGGAGAGGTGAGGGGAGAGCCGCGCGGTGGTGGTGGTGGTGGCTGGTATGTGGCGGGCGTGATGGGTAGTCACGGACAACGTACCAAAATGAACCAAGGATTTGTACCCGACTCTCTACCTACGTGGTGCCTCGTGCGCCCGATGGTGGGGCCTGCATTATGGTCACAAGATGATACACCTGAACTCCCATTACAATAAACATCTCCTCAAAGCCGACTGGTACTGTATCTTCTAGTACAGTCAAGATACATGACTGAAAGTCTTCTATTCATACTGAGAGAACTCAATGGTCTTCTCCACTAAACGCAGGCCACCTGAAGCTTTCGTTTATAACAAACAACACAACTTTCGTACAAAGCACGTACTCGAAACCAGTAATGGGAAAGGAAAACTCACGTTCTTGTTTTTATGAATATAATCAAATCACTTTCAAAAACAAACTGGAAAAACAGGATTCAATCCTATAAACAGATGATGAGGATCTCTTTCTGATGACGAGAGAAAACTATGCAATTTTCTCTCTGCTTTATTATGGGAGAATCGTCCATCATCAATGACAAAGGAGCCATCAAAGTTCAGGGGGGGAAGGGATCGATCCCTCACTCACCCCTTAATCGCTACAAGACCATGTCTGGAGATTCTATGACTCACTGTCAAGTTGTCTATGATGTACCGAATGACGGTGGGTTCCTCCGAGCCATGAAGATTATCGCCGGACCCCAGGACTCCGGCGTGCTGATTGAGCCGGAAAAAAATCTGGTTCGTTTCTTCGACAACGTAACAGGATATGAGAGGAACCGCCTGACGACAACGCTGACCAAGGGCGGGGGGAGAGTACGGTAGAGGATCCCTGGGTAGGTCCTCCGCCACACTCCCTCACTCCCGTCTAACTCCTTCAACTCGGAAAACCTGGAGGACACTGACCGTTCGAGCAAAGGTAGCCGCTGGAGCCAAAAATGCCTAAATAAGAGAGGAATAATTCACTATGAGGAAAGCTAACGTAACATGTGAGTGCAGGACAACGTAACATGTGAGTGCAGGACAACGTAACATGTGAGTGCAGGACGCATCCTAAAGGGTACAACAGAGCTAGGCTACACATCTTTCCCGACACATCGTTTCCTGCCCACCAGAGAACCAAGGGCCTCTCCTTCACCTGCTCATATAAATCACAAAACCGTAACTTGAGACACCACAATTCCAACTCTTTCACAAAACATAACAATCTGTGAATATACAAGTCACAGCACAAGACACAAGACTGATGGAACAAGACTTTCCACAACAATTGAGCCTGTCTGGACAACATGTTGCCTCCCGGCTGCTGCTGATCCATGAGTGACAAACTCCTTCATAAACTTCATGATCACAACTTCAGCCAACGCTGCCGTGCAAATGAATGTCCTTATTTACTTCCTAGTCTTGTGAAGGCCAGCTGGCTCTGGCAATGAAACGTGGTTTCTTTCAGAGCTCTCCTTCTGAAGGCGGGAGTCATAGACTTCAACATAAAACGGGTCTATGAGAAAAGCATTTGAAACGAAAAAAGCTTAGTCTGTCTGTCCTTACGTTACGTACACGTACGTTGGAAGGATACATTCGCGCGACATTCCTTCCATCAAAGTAACGCAGAGGATCAAACACTTCCTTCGTGGAGGCTTAACTGTGTTGAACTAGTGAGTCCGCTCTCGTGTTGTGTTCCCGACACTGTCCTATCTCAGAGGTTTGGAGGAGGGGGGTGTGGGTGTCCTTTTGCTGCCTGAATGTCCCGGATATAACCTGCTCCTCTCTCTCTCTCTCTCTCTCTCTCTCTCTCTCTCTCTCTCTCTCTCTCTCTCTCTCTCTCTCTCCTCCCGGGGCCTGTATCGACCAACGTTATAACACCATTATTTCTCCTCGCGTCATAGAAATGATAAACACAATTATGATAATCACAACCTGAATACTTATGTTTTCCAAGCGTTAATGTACACACAATACATTATATAGATATCTTTTTTTTTTTTTTCAACTGTATGACGTTACAGAATTTTCATAATTATCTCTCCTCATCTCTAAACTCTATTTCTCACAGTTATTTCCAATTTCTAAAACAGAATATACTCTTTTCGTCGTTGTTTCTCTAAGACAGAATACGTTTTCTAAAGTCATTTCCCCCTATTTCTAGAAGAGAATAAATCCGCTAGGGTTACGCCTAGGATCATTCATAGCTTTGGTGATATTTCTAGTATATCTAGAAATATAACAGACCACAATACTGTAACACCCTCTCTCGCTCATCCATACCCCTGTAACATAACTCCCAGTCCGTGGCTAGGTCATGCACCACCTCCCGTCCGTGGCTGTGCAACGCCCCATCTCCCGTTCGTCTTCTGGGGGCATATATTTCCCCCGTCCGTGGCTATGTAAAAATAACAAACCCTTGTCCATAGGTAACTCCCCCGTCCGTGGCTATGAAGTATACACCTCCCCCGTCCGTGTCTATGGCGTATACACCTCCCCCGTCCGTGTCTATGGCGTATACACCTCCCCCGTCCGTGGCTATGGAGTATACACCTCCCCCGTCCGTGTCTATGGAGTATACACCTCCCCCGTCCGTGGCTATGGAGTATACACCTCCCCCGTCCGTGTCTATGGCGTATACACCTCCCCCGTCCGTGGCTATGGAGTATACACCTCCATCGTCCGTGGCTATGGAGTATACACCTCCCCCGTTCGTGTCTACGCAAAAAAAAACTCACCCACCTCCCTCCCGTCCGTAGGTGTGCAGCTCCCCCGTCCGTTGCTCACGGACGGAACAGCTTCCACCTGCAGCTCTTAACTATCGATATATTTTTCCCAGTTTTTTATTTCTGAACACGAGGACAGAGTCGGCGGGAAATTCCACCATGAAACGCTGCAGTTTTGCGTATTAAAAGCGAACTAAATACATGGCGAATAGCTTTTTTTTTTTCCCCCTTTTTTTAAGCGAGTTTGGAAAATGTTTGTTGGTTTTGCTTTGTGTCATATGTTCAAGGGACGTGAAACAGAGCTTTTTTTTTTTTTTTAAAAACCTCCTGGATACGACATAAACACGACGGTACTACGACCCCCTGAACACGACGGTACGACGACCCCCTGATTACGACGGTACGACCCGAGGCCACATGACGGTGTATCATCCTTTAGCAAGACGGTACGACCCTCTGAACACGACGGTAAGCCCACGTCGTGCTCAAGGATCATACCGTCGTGCTTAAGGTCCGTACCGTCGTGCTCAAGGGTTGTACCGTCATGCTCAAGGATTGTACCGTCGTGCTCAAGGGTTGTACCGTCATGCTCAAGGGTCGTACCGTCGTGCTCAAGGGTCGCACCGTCGTGCTCAAGGGTCGTACCGTCGTGCTCAAGGGTCGCACCGTCGTGCTCAAAGGTCGCACCGTCGTGCTCAAAGGTCGCACCGTCGTGCTCAAGGGGGTTGATAAACTAAGGTCAATTATAATTCATACATAAAAGATTTAAGAAAAAAAAAATGTAGGGGAACTAATACATTCAACTGATTGACGAAATGATTAATTCACGCGAATCAATCCGGAAACGAACTCCAAATAAGCAACAAATGTTAATGACAAAGAAACACACACACACTCACGTCGCGTCAGCCTGGGGAACCAAAGTAATAACAAGTGACACCGTATGATGTTACGATCGTCCTAAATGGCTTCGAATGCCCTAGCAAGGTGACTGGATGAAGCCTAAATGGCTTCCAATGCCCTAGCAAGGAGACTGGATGAAGCCTAAATGGCTTCCAATGCCCTAGCAAGGAGACTGGATGAAGCCTAGACAAGATCACTGGCTTCCATTAATCTCCGCGCCATTCCCGTCATTAAGGAATCGGGGACGACACGTTGAAGGCACACGGTAGACTCGCAAGCAACTGGATTCTGTGTAACTTTCTCATCTTAGGATCCAACCAAGTTGTAATCGCGTTCCGAAATGCGCCAAGTGACGCTGAGCAACGGGAGGAGGGCAGGGCGGGGCGCGGGGCTCGCCACCCGCCCATGTTCTAGCATTCCCGGACCTCAACCAGACATGGTAGGAGCGAGGGATCATCTTTCATCATCATCTTTGCATACTGCAGTTTACTGTATCATGGATTTGGGTTTGTCTTTCTCTTTCAAGCTTTGTTCAAGACTCGTTTGATTTGAGAGTGAGTGAACCACCTGTGTGAAACGAGTGTTCTCAGGTCACGCACGATCGATCGATCTGCGCAGCGTTAATTCTCTGATTGATTTCTGAGAAGTATACTCGAGGAGAGGGAGGAGTAGAGAGAGAGAGATGGGAGAGGAAGAATACCATCCCCTGTTGTCTCCCCAAGCCTCGTACAAGGCGAGTTAAGAGGGGGCGATAAGAGGAGGTTACGTCCCTTAGGCACGACGGCGCCACTCTTGAGCACGACGGTACACGCTCACACATGACGGTACACACACCTCAGACATGATGGTACACGCTCACACATCATGGTACACACACCTCAGACATGACGGTACACGCTCACACATGACGGTACACACACCTCAGACATGACGGTACACGCTCACACATGACGGTACACACACCTCAGGCATGACGGTACACATACACCTCAGGCATGACGGTACATGCTACAATCTATCAACTTCTCATCCCACGCCTTCGTAGCGTCGTGATCAAAGATGACATCTTCGTCCAAAAGACTAAATCAAAGTTCAGCTTATTGATACGCACCGAGTCACATGAATTAATTATCTTACTAAAAGAAGAAAACACACAGACAAACTCGCCACCACGGGCAAATACTGTCCAGAGTTAAGACAAACACAAAGTTATAATCCGCTTAAACCAAAAGACTTTCCTGGTAATTAACCCAGTTAACATGAGGTTTCAGCACATAACCTGTGTCACCTGGCCTGGCTGGAGGCAGGTCTGGCAACACACACACACACACACACACACACACACACACACGGGCTGGATTACCACGCACGTCAAACTCTGCTTCGTCGTAATCATGTCAGTGTTGACCTTTAAGCTTTTGGGTAGTAAGAAAATCCATTTATAATATAGCGGAGGTTTACACGACTCTTAAAATGACGTGACTGATATGAGAGAGAGAGAGAGAGAGAGAGAGAGAGAGAGAGAGAGAGAGAGAGAGAGAGAGAGAGAGAGAGAGAGTGTGTGTGCGTGAGTGTCACTGACGGTACAAGTCATCTGCCAACCTTGGCTCATCATACCATCCAGAATTGTGTTTACTGTCCATTAGAGCGTTGCTGTACGTGTGTGTGTGTGTGTGTGTGTGTGTGTGTGTGTGTGTGTGTGTGTGTGTGTGTGTGTGTGTGTGTTTGTAACATCAAGGAAGTATACGTTACCTGGAGCCTGATGCCACCTGCCCTTTATTATCAATGAACTTATCTCTTATACATAAAATCTATGAATTCTTACGAACATGCTTGGATCTTCATGGATATTTCCTACAGCTCCAAATATCTCTGAATATCGGGAAGATTTCTCGATACCTTCCTATCTGTCCTGTCAATATTTCACGGGCAAAAGATTTTTCGTACATCACATGCGACTTAAAAAGAACGGAAAGCTGTAAATATTTGACAACTCCCCTACCCAGAGTCAGCATGAATAAAATCACAATCAAATACGTTACTTAATAATGCCTCAAATTCCGCGCAGTCTGTTTCAAAATGACGAGAAAGAAAATCAAGAATGAATACATAAAAGAAAGCTCAAAAAAGAAAAATGAATTTCTGGAATCTACGTAAAGGGTCGATACTTTTCCTCAAAGTATTTAATTGTTTTGAAAGACATCATTTGTGTTCGTTTAGCATCGACGAACGAGATCCCTGGGTTTGCCAATGAGCTTACCTACCAGTGGACAACTTGAACAAAATTTCACAAACGCCTCATTTTCTTTAGAATACTTTATATACAATACTTCTTTAGCAACCTAACATAAAAAATGTCTAAAGTTCCCCCAAAAAATATATATATATATATTAAACTTTAGCGAAAAACATCGTTTGGTGTGCGTAGATCTGGTCTACCCTACTCATTCCAATACCTTAACTGCGTTCTAAGGCATTAATTAACAAAGCATTCAACTCTATATACGTCTCTTGTCTCACGACATCAGAGGAGACTGATCTAAACAACTCATGTATTCTCTCAAGCTTTGTCTCAGGCTGTGTGTTGTATTTGAATCTAACCACTCATGCTTTCTGTCCGCTTGCGTCAGTCACCTGGTCAAAGGACGCTGCCCCAGCGAACTACACAGGTCATCACGACCTCACGTGTCAAACGACCCTGGCAGATAACAAGGTACCTCCTCAGTGTGCCCCCATCTCTGGCTATTGCCTCAAGGAAGGTGAAGTAACTCTCGCGCGGAGTCACTGTATCGCGAGGCGTTAACTCCTCGCATCTGCAACACAACTCTCTCAGCCCATGAGGACCTCAACTGGAAACACTAACGAGTGTGTGGGAGGAGGCAAAGTTTCTCACCCACTGCCACGACCTGATGAGTAAAAGATGTGTATATTACGACGAGGTGTGTAAGACTCATCACAGGGTGTTGTACTCACGACTATCGCCTAGGGTCTGGTCGGTACTTGGTCAACTCTCGGAGCTAAACTAGTTCCTTGGAAAGCCCTCACCTCCCCACACAGGAGTTATTTGCTTAGATAAACAAGTAATTATCATAGCCACGAGGGAGGAGGAGGAGACGTGACGTCTCCTGAAGATCTCTTCCACATACCACGGCTCTGTTGCATCTGATAAACATGCGAGTCTAACTGACTGATGCCAGAACATGATTCAATATACTCATGCCACTTTCATTATTCTTAACTCACTGCAAGGACGTCAGAGACGAACGACTATGGTGACCACGACTTTCTTTTTTTTTCAGTCGTGGCAATGGTGGTGAAGCGATCGCCTCATGAGTGTGAGGACGAGCGAGCGAGGAGAGCACCTTCGGCAGTAATCCTGAAGGAGGATTTTGTCACAAAATAGGAGGAAAAACACTTCCTTATACCCAGCTGTTGTGAGGCAATACTGGCCCACCTGCTGTGGAGCCTTACTGACCCACCTGCTGAGGAGCCTCATTAGCCCACCTGCTATGGAGCCTTACTGACCTACCTGCTGTGGAGCCTTACTGACCCACCTGCACTGGAGCCTTACTGATCCACCTGCTATGGAACATTACTGACCCAGCTGCTGTGGAGCCTTACTGACCCACCTGCTGTGGAGCCTCATTGACCCACCTGCCCTGGAATATCATCGCGTCACAAAATATTCGTAAACCTCACTTCTCATACACCATCCTCTGCCGGGAACGTCCTCATAATAAAGTCAAACTCTCACTTTATTTGTATATTAATATTTTTGTCTCTTTTTGTATCATATTTCCTCCATGTTCATAGCAGAGTAATTTGAACTGGGATGTACTCTGTGTGTGTGTGTGTGTGTGTGTGTGTGTGTGTGTGTGTGGACACACGACATATCTCCATTGTTATATACCAGTCCGTCATGGGATCGTATTTGTTTATTTATCTTGTTTCATTGCCAGTTTCATGGTTTTGTTTGTCTTGCTCCTGAAGCATTTTAGCGGGAGTGTTTACATGTTCATGCAACACTGTGAGTGCTGCCTGTATCATTGGTTGTGTTTGATATCTTTCTAAATGGGTCACAGAATAACAAAAAAAAAAAAAAAAATAGACACAAGCATAAAACACCCACACACACGTACAGTGGCGTGCAACGCACACACACACACACACACACACACACACACACACACACACACACACACACACACACACACACACACACACAAAATGCACACTTTATAAGCAATTTCAAACCAGACTCAGAGTTGGAATATCATACAGCGACAGCTTCTGCCATGGTCACAGATCACTCTTGGAATCAGAAACTTTTTGTTTTAATAAATATATATATATATATATATATATATATATATATATATATATATATATATATATATATATATATATATATATAAAACATCCTACAGAGCTCTGATGAAATCTGCCAGTTACTTTAATTTACCCAACCCTCCCAGCCAGGCCTGTGTGTGTTTGCTGAAACTCATTAAACATGGCTCGTTAAGCGGGTGGACGTGAGGTTGAAAAGCCCAGATAGGGTAAGATATTCAGGCATCTTCCGTCTGTGTGGTAGAGGCACTTTGGGGGAATGATTGCTTGAGGTACGACGCTTGAGGACGACACTTTATGCATCACAGAACGATCCTTGTGTGTGTGTGTGTGTGTGTGTGTGTGTGTGTGTGTGTGTGTGTGTGTGTGACGTAGGGAAGGCTAACATCATCATATCATTACCATCATCGACATCGTCACCACCACCTCCAGATCTGAGCAGAGAACACTCCCCCTTTTCCTTGGACTGGGTCCGAGCATATGGCCAGCAAGTCACAGCGGGGAAGTACAAGGCGCGGAGGGGCGCTGAGGTCGAGCTGTCCTTGGGGGGGCGCGGCGCCACGCCCTCAGCTCCGTGTGAGAGAGGGATCACCAACGAACACCTCAGGGAGGGTAGAGAGAGGGAGAGATAACTTTGATCTACATCTTCCTGTGTTGTATATTCACCACTCGACTTTTATCGATACATCGCCGGCAACTGCTCTCCAGGCAAAGTGTAATAAAGATCATACGACGTGTGTGAGGAAGAGGTGATCAACACCTTCCCTTCTTTTCAACCGCTGTTCTCAAGATGCATACGAGGAGTGAGTTCATCACTTCCATCATCTGCAGGACAGAACAGTAAACCATATCGCTCATACACGAACACCTGTCGCTCATACACGAACACCTATCGCTCACATACGAACATCTATCGCTCATACACGAACACCTGTCGCTCATACACGAACACCTGTCGCTTATAAGACTCTCAATTGACACTCTTGGTTGAGCATCATCGAGATCGCCCATTCCCTCTGTGTGTGTGTGTGTGTGTGTGTGTGTGTGTGTGTGTGTGTGTGTGTGTGTGTTCCCTTCCCAGTCCCCCCCCCTCCTCCTCCTCCTCCCGTAAAGGGGGTGGTCACCTTCTCCTCCTCCTCCGTCAGCCTCCCCTTCGGGAGTAATCTAACTTTAACTGGCCTCCACCCGCCTCATTCTTCATCACAAGTTAAAGCGAAAAATTCCCGCGCGTCGCCCACAAAGCCTCACAGGAATCCAGACACCATACCAAAGGTGATGAGATAACGGGGGGGAAGGGTTGCGGTGAATTTCATGGGAAAACTAGGATTATTTCCGCCGTATCTAAACTCACTGAGGACGACGGTGCGACGCTTCAGTACGACGGTACGACAATCCAGTTCGATGGTACGATCTTCGAGTACGATGGTGCGACCGTCCAGTACGACGGTGGGACGCTTCAATACGACGGTGCGACAATCCAGTTCGATGGTACGATCCTCGGGTACGATGGTGCGACCGTCCAGTACGACGGTGCGACGCTTCAATACGACGGTACGACAACCTAGTTCGATGGTGCGATCTTCGAGTACGATGGTGCGACGCTTCAATACGACGGTACGACAATCTAGTTCGATGGTGCGATCTTCGAGTACGACGGTGCGACCCTCCAGAGCGACGGTGGCGTGACCTGTAGCACGACCTTCGAAAGTCGGATCGAAATCCGGGGCCGTCGTACCCAAAAGTCGTACCGTCGTGCTCATGGGTGGAAGTGACTTAACGTTATAGGCCGCGAGAGAGAGAGAGAGAGAGAGAGAGAGAGAGAGAGAGAGAGAGAGAGAGAGAGAGAGAGAGAGAGAGAGAGAGAGAGAGAGAGAGATAAGATAGAGAAAGAAAGAAAGAGAGAGAGAGAGAGAGAGAGAGAGAGAGAGAGAGAGAGAGAGAGAGAGAGAGAGAGAGAGAGAGAGAGAGAGTGTCTGTGTGTGTGGAAACAGAGGAATTTCGTCTTGAATGATATTCTGCCAATCTACTTATTCCCCCCCATGGCCTCTCCCCACTACCTCAGACTATGTCTTCCGCTTCCTCCATCCCACTACCACCTCTTCCTCCTCCTCCTCCTTCCCTCCCTCCTCCTCCTCCTTCCCTCCCTCCCTCCTCCTCCTGCTTCCTCCCACCTCAACCTCCAAGAACGTACAGACGACAACCTACAAACTATATCGTCCTCGTCTTGATGGGTAGCCAGAACTTGTGACCAGAAAGTTAGGGGAGCAATTTCAATTTTTCGCACCATACTAGTGCTACGATGAGAGGGTAACGGAGACTAACTCCCGAAAAAGAAAAACAAGAATTCTTGTATGCAGAGGCGTGAGTGATGCATGAAGGAAAGTGGAACATGAACAATATACACTTTTTTTGGGGGGTGGATGAATAAAAGATGGTAATCAAAGTGGAATACACGAGCCTGACTCACTGTAATGCAACGCAGGTGTGATGAATAAGAACAGAAAACTGCGTTTGGGATATCATCATTACTTTATACATATGTATGATTATGACTACACAAAGTAACAGGCAAAAACACAAACAATTGAACAAGTAATAAAAATCATATAAACAATATATATATATATATATATATATATATATATATATATATATATATATATATATATATCTTTCTACCTGTTCGCATTTCCCGCGTTAGTAAGGTAGCGCCAGGATCAGATGAAGAGAAGGCCTCATTCGTCTACACTCACTCTCAATGCCCATAAAATTTATCTAAGAATTCGAAAAAAAACAATCAACGCTTTCTTATCAATAAAAAATTCAAATGAAACTTTTATCTTAAGGGCCAAAAAAGAAAAAAAAAAAGACAGACAAAATGAAACACTAGAAAAACTGCTAAAACTGTCTTTTAAAGCCAATTCCATCGAGGAAACTGCTGAAACTGTCTCCAAACTTCAGAAGAAGTTTTGAAGTTTCAGCTCTCTAAAACATTCTTTTAAAACACTGATTATAATAATACTTAAAAAATATATATGCATATTCCTTGATAAATCTCTTTCTACACCCTCACCTATATATCAAGCACGTAAGAATAATAACTTGCTGAGACCTTGTTAGTTCATAATCTATAGCGGAGTGGAGGAGGAGGGAGCGTGGAGGAGGAGGGAGCGTGTAGGGTCGGGAGATGGGTGGGTGGGGCGGCACTACGTAGTGGTGATGGGCTGGTGCTTACTGGAGGGTGGGTGGGTGGGTGGAGGGTAATCCATCGTTGTCTAGGGGTGGAGTAATCAAGAAATGGACCGATGATCGGGAGTCATTAATTACTCGACACGTTGATACGTGACTAATCAGGTTGATCCATAACTCATCTTGATCATGGAGGTGAACTTGATTATGTTGTTGACCTGACCGGCTCGCTGTATTAACCTGATAGTGTTGTGCGGGAAGGTCACGCGTCATGGTGGCAAGGGGAATAGTGAGGTGCGGTGAGAGCGGAGGATGGTGATGGTCAGGTGCGGTGAGAGCGGAGGATGGTGATGGTCAGGTGCGGTGAGAGCGGAGGATGGTGATGGTCAGGTGCGGTGAGAGCGGAGGATGGTGATGGTCAGGTGCGGTGAGAGTGGAGGGTGGTGATGGTCAGGTGCGGTGAGAGTGGAGGGTGGTGATGGTCAGGTGCGGTGAGAGCGGAGGATGGTGATGGTCAGGTGCGGTGAGAGCGGAGGATGGTGATGGTCAGGTGCGGTGAGAGTGGAGGGTGGTGATAGTGATGGTTAGAGACACGGTGGGAGTTAGTGATACAACAAGTTATGGTGATAGTGACGGGTGGTGACAGTAATGGGTGGTGATAATGACGGGTGGTGACAGTGATGGGTGGTGATAGTGATGGGTGGTGATAGTGACGGGTGGTGACAGTGATGGGTGGTGATAGTGACGGGTGGTGACAGTGATGGGTGGTGATAGTGACGGGTGGTGACAGTGATGGGTGGTGATAATGACGGGTGGTGACAGTGATGGGTGGTGATAATGACGGGTGGTGACAGTGATGGGTGGTGATAGTGATGACGATGGTGACCTTTCTCACCATATCTGCCATTCCACTGTGGAAAAACAGGTGTGGTAGTGGACAGATCATGGGCTCCAATACTGGCTCCAACACTGGCCCCAACACTAGCCCCAACACTGGCTCCAACACTAGCCCCAACACTGGCTCCAACACTGGCCCCAACACTAGCTCCAACACTGGCCCCAACACTAGCTCCAACACTGGCTCCAACACTAGCTCCAACACTGGCCCCAACACTGGCCCCAACACTAGCTCCAACACTGGCTCCAACACTGGCCCCAACACTGGCCCCAACACTGAACATATTAACTCACACGTCTTCCCAGAGTTAGTGAAAACAAAACCAGCTAATTAGTTAAGCAACTCAGCAGACAATTAGTACATCCAGTCATTACCTTAACATACACGGATCTACATCACTCAGAAACTCAAAGACCATCTACTTACAAAGACCATCTACTTACGAGGACCATCTACTTACCATTCTCCTTATAAATACACGAGAAATACATTTGTTTCTGACGAAAAACTAAAATGTTGTCAAATTTCTCTAATATTTATGTATATTCTTTGGACTGTGTATAAATACATTGTGTAAGAATATCAGAACATATTTTATCAAGGCAAAAACAGTAAACAAAATACTATATATATATATATTTATATATATATATATATATATATATATATATATATATATATATATATATATATATATATATATATAATACTGACACAATAAGCAATGTATATTGAAGTGTACCAACAATGACAGAAATGTATTATTGTGTTGAATGGAATACAAGCACTCACTGTACTGGGAATGTATGTAAAGGATCGTACACACACACACACATACACACACACACACACACACACACACACATACACATATATATATATATATATATATATATATATATATATATATATATATATATATATATATATATACACGCAGTATATACATCCCGGACACTGATTGATTATTGCTATGTGCCAGGATGCTAATTAAGACAGGAGTGGGGGGGATCCACAATTGCATTGTTAATAACCAATAACTGTCAACACGTAATGTACAATGTTCAACACCATTAACTGGTTCCCTCTGCTTTAACGAGTGTGGGAATTTGACTATGTTGCAGCGATGTTCAACTCATCAGGCAAGAAGTTATGATCCTTGAGCACGACGGAACGACCCTTGAGCACGACGGAACGACCCTTGAGCACAACGGAACGACCCTTGAGCACGATGGAAAGACCCTTGAGCACGACGGAACGAGCGATCCTTAAGCACGACGGAACGACCCCTTGAGCACGAATGAACGACCCTTGAGCACGACGGAGCGACCCTTGAGCACGACGGATTGACCCTTGAGCACAACGGTACAACCCTTGAGCACGACGGACTGACCCTTGAGTACGAAGGAGCGACCCTTGGTTATGATAACCTGATCTTCAAAAGCCAGATCAAAGAAAGGGCCAGGCCATCATAACCAAATGGTCACAACATGTTCGTTGTTGAAGATGATAACCTGCCCACAACCCTCGACCATTCAGTATACTTCAAAGTAAGAAAATATGTCTGAATAAACCGACCATGTTCCCAATTGCGATCAGACGTAGTTTTCCACGATCATAACGTTAGTATTCAATGGTACAATAACTGTTTCTCAACCAGGGAAAGATCACGCTATTTCTCTTTCTTCCCCCTCCCTGTTCAGAGGAGCAAAAAAAATCAAAAAACAAAAGACGCAACGTGGGGCCGGAAATCCATATTACTGTGAAAATGTCACCTAAACTTCATACTGCTTTTATTTAGGCCTTGGGAGGCGAAACAATCGCCCAGATTCGTCGTAAAGCCTCGAAACGAGGGAGGGAAAAATTTCATATCATGGACCCCTGTTGGGGCGAGGCGGGTCCCTTCCAACTTTATTATTTCCAACTCCGTTGTGCGACCCACACCCACCCCCGGCCCAGCCGAGGGGTGAGTCCAGACACACACACACACACACACACACACACACACACACACACAGGACCGACTCCAGAGACTCTACAAAACCCAGTGGAGCTTTTAAATGGTTCTGGGACTCTTCGACAACGTCAGATTCACTTTGTAGGGCTAGAGGGATCGGGCGTCACTTCTGGAGATCACACGGCCACTCTCCAGCACCAAAAGTTGCGCTAGATTACTCAGGATGGTTCCAGAGTTCCTAATGATGCTTTCGGAGCATCTGTGGTCGCGCTCACAGTGTCCAAAGGCCATTACCTAGTACTCGGGGTCAATTCTTATGGGCCTTTTATCCAATTCCAGGTACTAACGCCCACTCCAGAGTGCCTGGAACAATTCCAGAGTGCTGGAGTGGGGGGATGTCTCTTCCAAAGCGCTTTAGCTCGCCCTAAAGTCTTTATGATAGAGTTCCAAGGTACTGGAAGACATGAAGGACTCTTACAGCACCACCACAGTCCTACGTGACTCCTGTAGCGTGGATTCATCACAAAGATCTCTGGAACGACGTCAAGGACTATGGATTGATCCTCGTCAGAGGGAGCGATTCCTCCTACTGCAAACCAGCTCCAAGAAAGACCAGAGATGATCCCTGATACTCTAGAATGACCTCGTTTACTCTAGAATGGTATCTCATATACTCTGGAACTGCCTTGGAACATCTGAACCACCCTGGACTCTTCGAAGTGACTTTCAGGCGCCCTGGAACGACTCCAGATACAGTGAGAGGGAGCCGGGGATACTCTTAAAACTCCACTGGAGATTCTGGAGCAGTTTCGAGTACTTTGGAACGACCCTCAACACTCCGGAACGATTCGAAGCACTATGAAGAGACTCCAACACTCAAAAATAATGTCGAACTGTTTGAAATTTATTTTAGACACTTCATATGATGGTGAGCGGAACCATTACTCAAATTATTTTATTTCTCCATCAGTCATGCACAGCTCATATGTTTGTTACCTTTTATTACAAGCGGAAAAGAAAAAAATGATTTACATGATTATACCTGGGCATAAGTTAAACCTAATATAATCCAATTAGCGTGTTGAGAAATTAATATTTCATTACTTCATCAACGAACTTTTGGTAATTATTCAGTTTCTTAATTACATTATGGAAAGTTTGAGAAGTATATTACGTAAGTATTGTTGGGAGAGTCTGCTCCTGAGTTAAAAGCTGATACTAAGTTCGCCAGCTACTCTTACTTATTCTACGTATTGTTTACTTTTCTCTTTGCTGTTGGTGTTATTACTGCTGCACCATCTGTATCTGTTGGTGCTGTTGCCGCTTGCTACTGGTGCTGTTGCTCTTTCTGCTGCACAAAACAGCAACTGCTTTCAACATGGGCAGCCTTTTCGACAGTGATAGGTTAACCTGCAGTGCCTACTGATGCTGCTGCTGCTGCTGCTGCTACTGCTGTTACTGCTACTAATATTACTGCTGTTACTGCTACTAATACTGCTGCTGGTACCGACAGTTTCTGCTGTCGTTATATACTCATCTACACACACACACACACACACACACACACACACACACACACATACAAAATAGTAACACTACAGGTGGTTGAATTATGGTTAATGGGAGAAACTACTGCTTCAATCCCTTTGAAGATTCCAATGATCCAATAGTACAAAGTATAGACTTCAAAGCCGTCGATAGGGAGATAGAAAGACTAAAATCGACCAGATGACTCAACTACTTTGTGTGAACAGAGCCTCGGGACCTGTGAACGTAGATCAGGCTCAGTCTTTCCTAAAGGCTGTGTGTGGCAGTTCGAATCGGTTTTAGCTTTGGTGAGGAGGTTCACCATAAGCTTGGTGGGTGTTGAGGGTGATTTACCCCAAAACAGATTGAGTTGTTAGACGTGGAACGTCTTCTGGCCGCTTTCTTGGTAATGATATCACGTTACAATTTCGTCACCGTGTATGTACGTATGTTTGGTCATTTCCTCGTGCTCAAACGGCCGCACCAACGCGCTCAAAAGATCGTACCGTCGTGCTTAAAGATCGTATCGTCGTGTTCAAAGATCGTATCGTCGTGTTCAAAGATCGTACCGTCGTGCTCCAGGATCGTACCGTCGTGCTCCAGGATCATAAAGTCGTACTCAGGGTTGGCACCTTCTTGCTCAAGGGGGTTAAATTGCTCTACGGGGAACACATGACGTTTTGCAGTATATCGCGCGAGCCTCCGTCTAGCGCCAGTCTCCCTGATAATCATTGGCCCCTTAGCGGTGCCACCATGGTGCCATCATGGTGCCATTATGGTGCCATCAGAACCAGGCGGCGGGGGCGTAATGAGATGCAGAGCAGCTAAATACGCAGATCCGTCGCCTGAGGGGGCAGGGGGAGGGGTGTCAGACGATGACGCCCTTTGTGCCTGGACGAGGTGGATGTGTGGATGTCGTGGTGGATATTATGTGGATGTGGTGTCGTTGGTGGGTGTGTGTGGATGTCGTGGTGTGGGGAGGTGTGTGTGTGTGTGTGTGTGTGTGTGTGTGTGTGTGTGTGTGTGTGTGTGTGTGTGTGGATGTGGTGTCGTTGGTGGGTGTGTGTGGATGTCGTGGTGTTGGGAGGTGTGTGTGTGTGTGTGTGTGTGTGTGTGTGTGTGTGTGTGTGTGTACTCAAGAAGACGTGCATGTTGATCGGTACATAAATATTTCAAAAGACTCACTTAATACACATATGTTGCTGTGGATAACTCTTATATTACAACCGGGAACCCGCACTACAAACAATATTTACTGAACGCGAAAGAAGAAAAAAAAAAAAACCCAGTCCGAGCTGAACAAAAGCCGCAAACACGGAATTTAAAACGCGCTGTTGCACACGCTTATTTCAAAGGCAGCTTTGCAAGCGAGCGCTGTTTAAAAAAACGCAAGAAAAGAAAAGAAAAGGCTTTGCAGATGGCTCGCTCATCACAAGGAGCCTTGTGCTATATATATATATATATATATATATATATATATATATATATATATATATATATATATTCCTGTGAGTTCACGGCGAAATGAAACACGGTAAGTTCCCAAGTGCACTTTCGTGTAATAATCGCATCATCAGGGAAGATACAAGAAACAAATATAACAGTCACTCGATATATAACAAAAAGACGTTACTTTATATATATATATATATATATATATATATATATATATATATATATATATATATATATATATATATATATATACATTATGAATCAAGGGTTCGAAACTTTGTGTGAAGATCAGTACTTCTAAAATCTCTTCCACTGAGGCTCAGTGAATGTAAACAACAGTTACCTGGAGTGCTCCTCTGCAGCACAGGTGGGTCCTCGTCTTCTGACCTGGTGATCATACGGACGCGCATGTATGATGCTCAACTGCGCAGACCGGGCAAAGGGAACTGCGAGCACTTGCGCGCCCCGCAAAAAAAACCAGTGAGAACAAAATAATAAACTGAGACACAAGACAAACTCCTTACCTCAGCGCACACTGGGGTAACATGACACACACACACACACACACACACACACACACACACACACACACACACACACACAGAAATTAAAGCAGTATCCGTTTTAGGCTCCATGCATTCTGGTCTGATGTGTTCTTTCTCCCATGAATTCCATGTAAACGTGTTCCCGTGTGTGTGCGTGTGTGTGTGTGTGTGTGTGTGTGTGAGTGTGTGTGTGTGTGTTCATGTGCGCCGCATTTGCTGGAATATATACAACTCTAATGACCCATTTCGTCTGGCACTGAGCCGCTGCAGTCTAGCTGGTCTATCAAAATACAATCATCATCCACTGTAGTGTTCAGTGTTCTGCCACGACTACAACTGAACACTTTACGAGGTGTTCTGTATAGGAAGAACAGATAACACTCTGGAACATTCAGACACCTGGAGGTATTTCAAACCAGGGGTAATACGGGACAGTATATAATACTAGGATAAATACGGAACGGTATTTAATACCAGGGGTAATACGGGACGGTATTTAATACCAGGAGTAATACGGGACAGTATTTAATACCACGAGAAATACGGGACAGTATTTAATACCAGGGGTAATACGGGTGATGGTGGGGTCATCTTATTTACCTGGGAACTTCCTCGTATTTTAATGCTTCAACTTGATTAAACTTCCACACTATAGGTCGAAGTTTGGATCCTCAGGGATTTTAAGGCGAGATGACGAATACTTCAAAATACAGGCAAGGGAAAATATTCCGCTCTTTAAAAGATACAAAATTAGCTCACAGACCAAAATTTTGACTCTAACATGAGATTTTATGAGGCAAATAAAAGGTCAACATATAAACGCATGATACTACAACCACTAAAACTACTTATACTACAACTACTTATACTACAACTACTTATACTACAACTACTTATACTACAACTACTTATACTACAACTACCTATACTACAACTACTTATACTACAACTACTTATACTACAACTACTATTACTAGCTTATCAACAGTCGGGGCCTATCCTCGAAAAGATATATTTGCGATCCACCTCTCTGCACACACTCTAACTAAACCCTACTGGATACACAGTCACGAGAACGATATAAATAAACCTCCATGTATATAAATTCCTACAAACACACACACACACACACACACACACACACACACACACACACACACACAAGACACGGGGCCCTACGATTGTTAATCTCCCTCACCATACAGTACGAACAGGTAATTACAAGATATGACACACATGAGGGTAAGGCATGGCATATATAAGAGATGGAGGCAACACGAGGGATTAAAACTCCCTCCCCACACGGTACGAATTACGTACCTACGAGCAAGGGGATTACCCACGAGGGGCAATAACGTGGTACATGCATACAAGGTTAAGAGACCGGGGACCAACACGAGTGTAAAACTCCCTCTCTCTCTCCCTCTCCCTCACCCTCCCTCCCCGTGCCACATAGACAGTAATGGCTACACGCACTACAGCACCTCACAGCCCATGATAATTCTTCCCATCACTAACACGGAAGAACGAGCTGGATGATGGTGTGTGTATGTGTGTGTGTGTGTGTGGGGCCGAGATATGGGAATGGGGGATACTAAGGGGGGTAATCATAGGTCGTCCAGGGTTGAAATAGGGTGGAAATTGGAGGGTCCTGAGGGTGGTTTTAATCGGGCAGGAGGAAGAGGCGGGGCAGGGTTAGATGAGGTTAACTAAGGAAGGAGGGGTTCGACGAACCCTGGTCAAGTCAGTATAAAGGGTAATAATGTCCAGATGATTATAATGTTCTCACGTTCTTCGGTTCAGGTGTTGGTGTGGATCATCTCCCGTCATCTCACACCTTCTCAACCATGGGGATGACTCGTGTAGGCCCCCCCCATCTGGACGTGGACACGAAGGCATGCAGACAGCAACAGGTCACAGTGGGGGGATCCCTTTCGTGGCGAAATCCTGAGGAACTTCATCGCCTCTCGTAAAGAAATCTAATTCCATTTACAGGGTTGTAATCCCCGCCGCTTTCTCTCTGTTAGTGGCGAATCCCAACACCTGATGGGGTCCACTTGTTGCGTCTGGTTCAGTTTAACTGTCGTCAGTGTGTGTGTGGTGGTGGCGGCCGACGCTGAGGAGGTGGTAACCAATGAGGCCATTGCAAGGGTAGCTAAATATACAAGTGCTTGGTGATAGTGCTGTCCCCCATCCACATTAACCTCATGCCACACACACACACACACACACACACTGCATGTGGTGTGGGAGTCACGGCTGAACTCTTGAGTGAGCTGCCTGGAGAGAGAGAGAGAGAGAGAGAGAGAGAGAGAGAGAGAGAGAGAGAGAGAGAGAGAGAGAGAGAGAGAGAGAGAGAGAGAATGGGGGAAGAACGAAACGAGTCTGGATGACAAGACTGATTAAGTCTATTTTGCAAGTGACGAACACGGGAGGAGATTACAGAAAGACGTTACAGTAATACCCTGAATCCTAGGTCACTGTACTGGGGAGATGACGCTGTGTGGGGGTGTTACACTGGAAGATGACAAGTGTCGAGTTGGTCGAGATCACTGAGGGTGGAGGGAGAGGGAGTGGATTATGTACTGAGGGTGTCGACAAGACTGAGTGTAGGAAGCGTAGATCAGTCCACGTACATCTGAGGATGTTCAGTCTCTCGGGGTCCTCCCCCCCTTGAGCAATACGGTACGACCGTGCACAACGCCTCTTTGTATGTCACTCTTTCCCAACGTCTCTCATCTGATTCTCCTGGACCGAATTCCTTTTCGGTATGTCTGACCCACCTCCCCACCTCTCCCTCTCTCTCTCTACACCTCTTCCTCCTCATGTCTGCGTGTCTCAACTCCTCCTTCATCATGTTTACCTTCCTCAAAGCCTCTTTTTTATGTCTGCCTCTCCCTCCACGTCTCTTTAACCTCTGAACTAAAACTCCTTCTCATTTCACCCCACCCAAGGTCACGCCTCACCCACCAGGCCATCATTGATCGACCCTCACCCACTAATGACTCGGGACTTTCAATAATCAGGTTGAAAAAAAAGATATAAAAAAAAGGATATGCAAAGTTTCGTCAGGAGATGCATAGCGAATACTTTATGAATATAAATGAATATAAATGATTGATATATAACAACACACTTCACTCAAAATCTACGCAATCATCTGCTCTCACGACACATGGATATCTTTCTCTCCTTCTTTATTTCCGTCATGGTGAAGTTAATTCCTATCGCCAGGACCTGGCTCAACCAGTTGCTGACGAACACTCAGCCAATTTCACACACATCCACATCCAGGCACCTGCCCACCCTCGTGTTCCATTGTTCCCAATCCATTCCCTGCACGTGTTCTGTTCCCTCGTTCCCAGGGACATCCCCCTCTCTACACGTCTTTTTCTCTTTTTATATATATATCAGAGCCTCACTTATTGCTCTTATGAATTCTCCATTTTCCCAAAGAAAATAAGGCACTTCTAGTCTGTCTGTGAAACGACGAATGATGATAGAAAATGAAAGTATGGGGGAAAAATGCCGACGAGAGAGAGAGAGAGAGAGAGAGAGAGAGCAGTAAATTCTGTAAGTGTCAGGTTGGAATGGCGGGCAGAGGAGGAGGAACCTCAGGAGAAATCTAATATAAACAGGTTCCTCGACCGTCCTCGACAACACGACTCGCACGAGGACTTTCCCCGGGTTATGTAGCCGAGGACGTGTACAACGACCGCCGGGAGGAAGGGAGAGAGGGAGAGGGAGAGGAGAGGGAGAGGAGAGGGAGAGGAGAGGGAGAGGGAGAGGGAGAGGAGAGGGAGAGGGAGAGGAGAGGGAGAGGGAGAGGGAGAGAAAGAAAGGGGATGAGATGAAGATGTATAAAAAGGGTACAGAGAGGGAGGGAGAACGAAGAGACAGAGAGGGAACACGAGGGAAAGAGAGGGACAGGGAAAGAGTGTGGGTGTTGGTGAATGTGTATTTTGGGGCTGATCATGATGGAGATCGTGGTGGTGAAGATCGTGGTGATGGAGATCGTAGTGGTGGAGATGGGAGGTTGAGATGGCAACATAAGCCACCAGCCTCTCTCTCTCTTCGTGGATCCCCACCACCACCACCACCACCACCACCACCACCACCACCAACCCCATCACTGGAGGGAGGATGTAGGGGAAGAGGAAAGACTTCGTGTACATTTGGTTACCGACGGAGTTTCAATATGGAATCTACGTCCTTGGGAGCCACCCTACTGCGTCACATGACACTGGATCATCTTGTGTTTATCATGGAACACCTCACTCGTGAGGAGAGAGAGAGAGAGAGAGAGAGAGAGAGAGAGAGAGAGAGTGTGTGAGTGTGTGTGTTGCTTGCCTTATCCATATCGCACTTACCTAAACCTCTGGAATTTGGATGAAGACCCGACTTCTCGCGGGCCGTGGGGTAATTCATTTATGATAACCTTTGAGCTCAAGTGTGCATATTCTGTCTGACGGTCTCAAGGGCTTTGACATTTTGAGTCTATCGCGATGGTTCGTGTGAGTGTTGAGTGGGTTGTGAGAGTATCAAACTACTGTAGCGTGTCGTGAGTGTATCAATGGCTTTAGCGTGTAGCGAATGTAACAGTGTAGTGTGTGGTGAGCGTATATATGACCGACTGTAGTGAGTGGTGAGTGTATATGACTGACTGTACTATGAGGTGAGTGTCTATGACCGAGTGTAGTGAGTGGTAAGTGTATATGACTAATTGTGGTGAGTGTATCACCTTCCTCTCAGTGTGGTGGGTGTGTGATGAGTGTATCAATGAGTATCGCGTCTTGTGGGTCCAACACAATAAAGGTCATGATATTGAGATTCAAAGACTCTAAATGTCAGATGAAATGAAAGTCAATTTGTGAGGTTTAAAGATAGGCGAATGCAGAGAGATGAGGGTGTGGGAGGACGCTCAGAACAAAAATGTATATCGGGGGTTCAGAGAAATGTGGGATTTATAAAAGAAAAAAAAAAAACTAAGTGAAAGTATATTACAAAGTTTGGATATTTCATTTTTTAATCTACAGTGACTCTATAGTAGAAAAAAAATAATTCGTTTACAGCCGCTTGTTGTAAAATGTTTACAGGTGCGAGTTAACGAAAGATCGAGAATAAGTGTAAATATCTTACACTTGAAATAATAAAGTACAACTGATGATTATCCAGCCATCCACTGCTGAAACAGGAAAGTCAACCCACTGCCTAAGAAAAAAAGATATTCACAGTGGCAGCAGACAAGGTAGACGAGAACAATAAATAGGTGGTGGTTTTACTGCAAATAACAGAACTATTCTACAGACTAATTTGCATATTTCAATTCAGGAACAGCGCCGCTGATAATTGCTCCTGACGAAGTAATGTTACAAGATTATGGCGATGTATTAATTCCTAAATGTTTTACGAGACGAAGCGAGTCTTCAAGCCTCGATCACCAAAGGGGGAGCTCAAGAGAAGGTGGAGGAGACTCAGCCGACTTTGTACCGACTCATGGAAACACAACTGGAGGCGAAGAAGGGTCAGTAAAGATGAAGAACGCTCGCGGACACACACACACACACACACACACACACACACACACACACACACACACACACACACACACAACCTTTACCTGCAGCCTTTGTGATGTCATTGAAACCACTTTTTTACTCCCCTGAAACTCGGGTCGTGATCTGCCAGCGGGCGGGTTGGTACTCACAGGAAAGGAACGCCTGATCAAATATCAAAGATGTGCAAGGGTTTAGTGAGGACCCCAGCCTGGACGTGGTTAAGGGCATAGGAGATCTCTCCTTACGACGCCCTGCCTCACCACCTCCTCACCAGGACACATCCAGGACCAATGTCCTGGGAGACATCCCTGGTAGATGAGCTGACAATTAACACATTTGCCGCTCTTCTATTCTCTCTCTCTCTCTCTCCTCCCCTCGTCGACCGTGCCTCCACCTCCTGGGAGACGCTACTGGTAGATGAGCTCACAATTAACACATTTGCCGCCCTTGTATCCTCTCTCCAACCCTTCGTCGTCCCTGCCTCCTCCCACCAACTACCGTTCCTCAGACATCGTCGGAACTGGGGGTGATATGTCGGTGAGATACGACGCCCGTAGTGTCGCACCTCCTCGCTTTATGAAAAGTTTTATGGCACATCTTTTCCCTCCCTCACCTCAGTCTCCTCCCCTGGAAGACAACAGTTATCTTTCAGCTTTTTTTTTTCTACTTCTTCCTATGGGGCACTTTGTCTGAGACGCGTCTTATCAGTCAGTCGTTTAAATTGTCTTGGACGAGAGCGTTATCCAGGGGATATCTTGGACGTCCTCTGAGGGCTGGGTAGGATCGTGCCAACACACAAGCGTCTTTCTAGTGAACCGAGGCGAAGTTGAGACTGCGTCGACCCTCCCCTCAACACACGGTCAGCTGTGTTAGTTCAATCTATCTTAGCAACGTCCCCGAGTGTATATACCCAACCTAGCAGTCCTTCCAGAGCATCTCCTACAGAAGGAGTCAGTTCCTCGAGGCCATCTCCCTAATGCACCAGCCACGACCTCCTCCTCCTCCTCCCCTCTCAGTGCTTCCTCCCTCCGCACCGCCAGAGATACGCTGACCAGCATCATAAACACCCAACCCATTTCCCCTTCCCCTATACCCACACCAACCCCCTCTCCACCACCACTCCGTATAATAACCCCAGCGGGGAGTCCTTATGGGAGTAGAAGGGTGGGTGTAAGGGCGTGCAACGCAGCGGGGGTCAACTGGGTCAACACATCTCGAATTCCGGACGGGGAAAAGAAGCGATAGAACTTGTCGAAATCATTTCTTTAAGTTACCCTCAACAAACACTTCACTTCCCGTTTAATACAGCAAAGGTTTTTCACAAACAAAAGACACTGTATATTGGCAATATCCCTCGTCAGATTCCTTGTCATATACAAGCAAAACCGAGTTTTTTCTTGTATCATTATGATCTTCCTGAGGCTAAACGCTTTTGCCTTTTCTTTCTCATCTGATTCGCGCCAACAGTCCGGCCTGTGAGGGATGATTTCAGAACAACGACGACTGTGTTTAGCTTTGTCGCCATTCATGACAGAAAGCAATTCTGAAGGCTTGCACGTCACTACTGCATGATATGTTTCACATCAACTGTGCTCGCTTCAAGTGGCATTGTTCAGTACAGTTTAAGGTACAATGCTCACTTTGTCACTTGCCGGTATACTGGACTACAAGGTACCTTACTCTTATACTTACTATCTAACCATCACTGCTCACGACATGAAAATCATCTTATGGACTTTCATTACATCTTCTTTCAATCATGCTGAAAGCCTGCTTTATGTTAGCACACACTGGGGGTTGTTGAAGATGCGTCTGTATGTGTGTGTGTGTGTGTGTGTGTGTGTGTAAGATCTTCAGGAGCTGTATATATCGACCTGATCCAACCTGGGGGAAATTGGGAATGAAGGTGGTAATGCGAGACGAAGACATACAGAAAGAGATCTGCTAAACCACCCTGATTACATATATACACACATATCTATCTATCTACCTATCTGTCTATCTATCTATCTATCTATCTATCTATCTATATATATATATATATATATATATATATATATATATATATATATATATATATACACAAACACACATCTAAATGGGAAAAGCTTTGTGCAAGAAAAATATAAAAGTGCTGCAGGTGGGTTATGGACATATGCTCTCCCATCTTCAGTTTGCAGGGAAAAAATACGTGAGCAAAAGCCTTTCAGGGGGACGCGTTCAAAAGAGAGCCACGGCATATCCCTTGTGACAAAAGGAACGGAGGCTGCTCTGAAAAAAAGAAAATAAGAGAAGGATAGAAAGAAAGAGATACACTTACATTTCTTTGACGCTGGGCAAAAACCCACCTGGGACAAATCGACGTTAGCTATCGTCTGGGATACAGACAGAAGAACCCATCTGGGACAGTCAGTGTTGGCTATCGTCTGGGATACAGACAGAAGAACCCATCTGGGACAGTCAGTGTTGGCTATCGTCTGGGATACAGACAGAAGAACCCACCTGGGACAGTCAGTGTTGGCTATCGTCTGGGATACGGACAGAAAAACCTACTTGGGAGCAGTCGACGTTACTTATCGTCTCTGGGATACAAACGGAAGCGGACCCAGCAGAAATCACCCCCCCCGTCCTTGTAGAAATTAGGAACGCCACCCGCTGTTGTAAGATGATGATGCCCATTTGTGTCCATCTCATAACCCCATTTTCTTTTCTGTTTCTCATCTCTTAAGCTGTCAAAGAGAAAAAAAACCCCTCGTCCATATGGTTTCGACCTTTCGGTTAAGTCTGAAAGTCGTTCAGAATGCCAGTGAAAGAGGGAGAGGCCGGCGGTGAGGAGGATGAAACGTGGAAAAGATAAAGGATGAAATATGGATGAAGGTAATCCTCTTGTGTGAACATGGAGCCTCCCCAGGGGACGATAACAGGAAAGAAAAACGTGTCATATATATATATATATATATATATATATATATATATATATATATATATATATATATATATATATATATATGATACAAATCGTTGTATATCGGTTCGTGTCAATACCAAATTTAAGGTTTAATCTGGTGTGTGTGTGTGTGTGTGTGTGTGTGTGTGTGTGTGTGTGTGTGTGTGTGTGTGGGAAGTGGGGAGAGCCCTCTTATCTCCCCACTGGTACTGGGATTCATCTCCCCCTGTGTGTGATTCCTATTTGTGTGCTACGGGGAGAGAGTTTTACATTCGTGTCGCCCCGTCTCTTAACCTTGTATAAATGTACTATGTCTTTACTCCCGTGCACACACACACACACACACACACACACACACACACACACACACACCCATAAGTGGATGGGGGTACCAGTGGGAGGGGGTTTGGGGTTGGGGGAGGGGAGGGAATAGGGTGGGGTGGGGTGGGGAGGTCTGAAGAGCCGCTGTGGGAGGGAGGTAAGAGACTTGGGCCCGGGTGCCGGACGTGTTCTGAATATCAACTGTCTGTATGAAAGGTAGGGGGAGGGCGAGAGGGGGAGGGAGAGGGAGGGAGAGGGGTAGGGAGAGGGGGAGGGGGAAGGGGAAGGGGGGAAGACACCTCTTACGGCCCCAGAAACGAGGCTGTTTTGGAAAGGGTGGACGTGGATGACGGATGGGGAGGTGTCTTGCGTGTAGGGGCGCGGGAGGGGTAGGGGGAGGGGGGAGGGGAGGGATGGGGAGAGGGGGGTTGAGATGGTTGAAGGGGGGGGGGGGAGGAGGAAGGGGAGTTTGTGGGCCTTCCTGGCTGGATGCTGGTGAGGGAGGGGCAGGAAGGGTATGAGGAAGGGGAAGGTGGTTATGGGAAGGGAATTGAGACGAGAGGGAGGGAAAAGGGATTGGATGATAGGTTATTCAAGAGGGGGGGTCATTGAAGATCAGGACACGTAGAAAACGGGAGAGGTAATAGATGGAAAGTGGGAGGGGGGAGGGGGGGAGGAGGAAGGTGTTTCCATGCTTTCATGAAAAGAGGAAGAGAAAATGAAGTGCTAATAAATTCGGGTTGAGGGGAGAGGGGAGGGAGAGAAACCCACATGGAAGAGGAGGGTGAAGCAGTAAAGGGGGGGGGGGAGTAGGAAGGAAAGGAGGACAAGCAAGAGAACAAGAAAGGAGAGGAAAAGAGGAATGAACAAAGAACATAAAAGAACAAGACGGTAATGGGGGGGAAAATTTGGAATAGCGGAAGGAGAGAGAGAGAGAGAAGAGAGAGAGAGAGAGGAGAGAGAGAGAGAGAGAGAGAGAGAGAGAGAGAGAGAGAGAGAGAGAGAGATAGAGAGAGAGAGAGAGGAGAGAGAGAGAGAGAGAGAGAGAAGAGAGAGAGAGAGATAGAGAGAGAGAGAGATAGAGAGAGAGAGAGAGAGAGATAG
>NC_092271.1:22731035-22758535 GCF_036320965.1 Panulirus ornatus | reverse complement strand
TCCTTCACAAGGTCCCTACGTAGCATCCTTCACAAGGTCCCTACGTAGCATCCTTCACAAGGTCCCTACGTAGCATCCTTCACAAGGTCCCTACGTAGCATCCTTCACAAGGTCCCTACGTAGCATCCTTCACAAGGTCCCTACGTAGCATCCTTCACAAGGTCCCTACGTAGCATCCTTCACAAGGTCCCTACGTAGCATCCTTCACAAGGTCCCTACGTAGCATCCTTCACAAGGTCCCTACGTAGCATCCTTCACAAGGTCCCTACGTAGCATCCTTCACAAGGTCCCTACGTAGCATCCTTCACAAGGTCCCTACGTAGCATCCTTCACAAGGTCCCTACGTAGCATCCTTCACAAGGTCCCTACGTAGCATCCTTCACAAGGTCCCTACGTAGCATCCTTCACAAGGTCCCTACGTAGCATCCTTCACAAGGTCCCTACGTAGCATCCTTCACAAGGTCCCTACGTAGCATCCTTCACAAGGTCCCTACGTAGCATCCTTCACAAGGTCCCTACGTAGCATCCTTCACAAGGTCCCTACGTAGCATCCTTCACAAGGTCCCTACGTAGCATCCTTCACAAGGTCCCTACGTAGCATCCTTCACAAGGTCCCTACGTAGCATCCTTCACAAGGTCCCTACGTAGCATCCTTCACAAGGTCCCTACGTAGCATCCTTCACAAGGTCCCTACGTAGCATCCTTCACAAGGTCCCTACGTAGCATCCTTCACAAGGTCCCTACGTAGCATCCTTCACAAGGTCCCTACGTAGCATCCTTCACAAGGTCCCTACGTAGCATCCTTCACAAGGTCCCTACGTAGCATCCTTCACAAGGTCCCTACGTAGCATCCTTCACAAGGTCCCTACGTAGCATCCTTCACAAGGTCCCTACGTAGCATCCTTCACAAGGTCCCTACGTAGCATCCTTCACAAGGTCCCTACGTAGCATCCTTCACAAGGTCCCTACGTAGCATCCTTCACAAGGTCCCTACGTAGCATCCTTCACAAGGTCCCTACGTAGCATCCTTCACAAGGTCCCTACGTAGCATCCTTCACAAGGTCCCTACGTAGCATCCTTCACAAGGTCCCTACGTAGCATCCTTCACAAGGTCCCTACGTAGCATCCTTCACAAGGTCCCTACGTAGCATCCTTCACAAGGTCCCTACGTAGCATCCTTCACAAGGTCCCTACGTAGCATCCTTCACAAGGTCCCTACGTAGCATCCTTCACAAGGTCCCTACGTAGCATCCTTCACAAGGTCCCTACGTAGCATCCTTCACAAGGTCCCTACGTAGCATCCTTCACAAGGTCCCTACGTAGCATCCTTCACAAGGTCCCTACGTAGCATCCTTCACAAGGTCCCTACGTAGCATCCTTCACAAGGTCCCTACGTAGCATCCTTCACAAGGTCCCTACGTAGCATCCTTCACAAGGTCCCTACGTAGCATCCTTCACAAGGTCCCTACGTAGCATCCTTCACAAGGTCCCTACGTAGCATCCTTCACAAGGTCCCTACGTAGCATCCTTCACAAGGTCCCTACGTAGCATCCTTCACAAGGTCCCTACGTAGCATCCTTCACAAGGTCCCTACGTAGCATCCTTCACAAGGTCCCTACGTAGCATCCTTCACAAGGTCCCTACGTAGCATCCTTCACAAGGTCCCTACGTAGCATCCTTCACAAGGTCCCTACGTAGCATCCTTCACAAGGTCCCTACGTAGCATCCTTCACAAGGTCCCTACGTAGCATCCTTCACAAGGTCCCTACGTAGCATCCTTCACAAGGTCCCTACGTAGCATCCTTCACAAGGTCCCTACGTAGCATCCTTCACAAGGTCCCTACGTAGCATCCTTCACAAGGTCCCTACGTAGCATCCTTCACAAGGTCCCTACGTAGCATCCTTCACAAGGTCCCTACGTAGCATCCTTCACAAGGTCCCTACGTAGCATCCTTCACAAGGTCCCTACGTAGCATCCTTCACAAGGTCCCTACGTAGCATCCTTCACAAGGTCCCTACGTAGCATCCTTCACAAGGTCCCTACGTAGCATCCTTCACAAGGTCCCTACGTAGCATCCTTCACAAGGTCCCTACGTAGCATCCTTCACAAGGTCCCTACGTAGCATCCTTCACAAGGTCCCTACGTAGCATCCTTCACAAGGTCCCTACGTAGCATCCTTCACAAGGTCCCTACGTAGCATCCTTCACAAGGTCCCTACGTAGCATCCTTCACAAGGTCCCTACGTAGCATCCTTCACAAGGTCCCTACGTAGCATCCTTCACAAGGTCCCTACGTAGCATCCTTCACAAGGTCCCTACGTAGCATCCTTCACAAGGTCCCTACGTAGCATCCTTCACAAGGTCCCTACGTAGCATCCTTCACAAGGTCCCTACGTAGCATCCTTCACAAGGTCCCTACGTAGCATCCTTCACAAGGTCCCTACGTAGCATCCTTCACAAGGTCCCTACGTAGCATCCTTCACAAGGTCCCTACGTAGCATCCTTCACAAGGTCCCTACGTAGCATCCTTCACAAGGTCCCTACGTAGCATCCTTCACAAGGTCCCTACGTAGCATCCTTCACAAGGTCCCTACGTAGCATCCTTCACAAGGTCCCTACGTAGCATCCTTCACAAGGTCCCTACGTAGCATCCTTCACAAGGTCCCTACGTAGCATCCTTCACAAGGTCCCTACGTAGCATCCTTCACAAGGTCCCTACGTAGCATCCTTCACAAGGTCCCTACGTAGCATCCTTCACAAGGTCCCTACGTAGCATCCTTCACAAGGTCCCTACGTAGCATCCTTCACAAGGTCCCTACGTAGCATCCTTCACAAGGTCCCTACGTAGTATCCTTCACAAGGTCCCTACGTAGCATCCTTCACAAGGTCCCTACGTAGCATCCTTCACAAGGTCCCTACGTAGCATCCTTCACTAGGTACCTACGCCATTTCTATATCATACGCTTTCTCCAGACCTAAATACGCCAAGTATGACTTGTGGTCTCCAACCGATGGAAGTAAGTGGCCAGCATCCTGAGTGCTGCAAGAACCTGTATTATAAGGACAGAAGCGAGTGTGTGTGTGTGTGTGTGTGTGTGTGTGTGTGTGTGTGTGTGAGGTGGGGCTGGGCTGGGCTGGGTGGGGGGAGAGAGCAGCTGCTCTCGTAACAACACACCATTCAGTGCCATTACCTCGGCCACTGTGACATAAACCCAGTAATATGGGTTGATGTTCAACTGTGGCCCGACACTGAACCGCATTTAACACTATCCGAAGGTAACAACCTGGGAATTATTATCCATCAATTGCACTACACTTTTCCCTTTTTTTTTTATGTCGCTTGTAATATACACCGTTGGAAATGACCATATGACTCACGCGTTTTGTTTTTCCCCCACCGTCGTCACAACGGAGCCATGTAAACAAATGCTGGCGATATTGTGAGCACACCACACACTATCACTGAACTCCCTTGGCAAAAAATTCAACTTGCGAATCTAACAAAGTCTTTCACGACGTGGTTTAACCTTAACAATTCAAACCCTTGTATCCAATACTTGTGGTTAATACAGGTGAAAGGGGATGGTAGAAAACATTCCATTTCACTGAAGCCGTAAAAGAACGCTGAAGGTAATACGTGGAGAGCGGACGAGTAAAGTCCAAATGAGATACAAGAGATGTGTTGCAAATCTAACGTTTTCCAAAGCCTTCCACTGCGTCCCCCTGCCCCTTTCACCTCCCACCTCTCGTTCTCCAATAATAGTCTTCATCTCTCTATTTCTAGACAGACGAACATGGACGGAGTATCAGCCCTGCTCCCCCGTTTTCTCTCCCCCGGAGAAAAATGAAATTACACTGAATAACAAGGAAGGCTGTGTCCTGTGGCAACGCTCTGGGTTACCACCAAGCAAGGCGCTCGATGGCTGATGGACGTGAGCGGCTGTGGTGATGATCAGAGAGAGAGAGAGAGAGAGAGAGAGAGAGAGAGAGAGAGAGAGAGAGAGAGAGAGAGAGAGAGAGACTGGAGACTGGAGACTGGGGTCGAGTCTTTGATCATGACCTGGAGGCTGGAGACACGTCGAGAGACTGGTGAAAACTGGACACTGAGGGACTGAAGCTCGTCCTCACCTGGGAAAAAGATGATCCAATGGATGATGGGAATGGAACCCTACACAACCATTCTGGAAGGGGAGGGAGTGCACGAGAGGCTGGGAGGTGAGGTATGCATGGTGAATCAACGACTACAGCCCAGGAGGAGGAGGAGGAAGAAGAAGAAGAAGAAGAAGAAGAAGAAGAAGAAGAAGAAGAAGAAGAAGAAGAAGAGGAGGAGAAGGAGGAGGAGGAGGAAGAAGAAGAAGAAGAAGAAGAAGAAGAAGAAGAAGAAGAAGAAGAGGAGGAGGAGGAGGAGGAGGGGGAGGAAGAATAAGAATAGAAGGAGAAGAAAGAGGAAGAGGAAGAACAGGAGATAGAGGAGGTAGAGGAGGAGGAACAGGATGGCAGACCCAACGTTCATGTATATAAACAAAAAAAAAAAAAAACCCCAGGTCATACGATACACCAAGACTCAGCCATCCAGATGCCAAGACGGCCAGAACTGGTCCTCACACAACGCTGGAGGGGAAAAAGAATTTCTACGTCTTCTTTCCCCGAATTTTGATGAAAGAAGAATAGGTTTCTGAGGGCGAGGAATGAATCGAAAATGCCACATTATTACTTAAACGTTTGAACAAAGTTCGAGTTATAGGCAAACACTACCTCCTCCCCGGGGAGGTTAATGTAAGTCGGTACACTCTCCCCTCCCGTGTCGCCTGTGTTCACACACACACACACACACACACACACACACACACACACACACACTGGCCCAGATGCTGAAGTAATCACCAGCTTTGGTCGGTAATGAGGCTTGCCTCACAGTCCATCCTTCTCTAGCAGGAGAACTGACACCAGCACCTCCGTCCCTTACCCCCTCTTTCACGCACCCCTTCCGCCACACACACACACACACACACACACACACTGAAGAACGAGAAGAAAATTCAAGGTTTATAGAAAATGTTGTGTCTTCACGACCCTTAATGGATCACTTACAAGAAAGATAACTCCTCTTACCAGCTTAATCCAATATATATATATATATATATATATATATATATATATATATATATATATATATATATATATATATATATTCATCTTCAATATTTCTTTCCTCAATATGAAAGAAGGAAGAAGCAAACTTTACTGCAAGAGATGTTTGAAACTTGGAATGCTTTGGGTCTCATCCAGTGGCATATTTGCTACTGTGTGTGTGTGTGTGAGTGTGTGTGTGTGTGTTTATATGCGAGGAGAGGCGTGTGATGCTGGTGATGGGGAAGAGGTTGGCTCTGGTGATAACAGAGCCTCGAGGCACCAGGACATGCGAAGCGTCTGGGGTAAACCATGGAAAGGTCTGTAGGGTCTGGATGTGGAAAAGGAGGTGTGGTTTCGGTGCCTTACACTCGACAGCTAGAGACTTAGTGTGAGGCGATGATGAGGCCTTTTCTTCCTCTGTTCCTGGCGCTACCTGGCTAACGCAGGAAGAGGAGAAAAAATATATATATACTGTATATATTTGACTGCAATGAGAGCTTACATGATGAATACATACGTGTCTTGATAGGACTGAAACGTGAGAGATTCATATATACAATAACAATGCAACAAAGACTTTTATGCTATCACAGGCAACCTCCTCTTCATCACTAAAGTAGTAGTAGTAGCAGTAGTAGTAGTAGTAGTAGTAGCAGTAGTAGTAGTAGTAGTAGTAGTAGTAGTAGTAGTAGTAGCAGTAGTAGTAGCAGTAGTAGTAGTAGTAATAGTAGTAGTAGTAATAGTAGTAGTAGTAGTAGTAGTAGTAGTAGTAGTAGTAGTAGTAGTAGTAGCAGTAGTAGTAGTAGTAGTAGTAGTGGTAGTAGCAGTAGTAGTAGTAGTAGTAATATAGGCTCTTAAAAGATATATATATATATATATTTTCCCGACGCCCAGGACAGGTAAGCGCCATACACACAAGGCGTTAAGTGGCGCCACTGCTCACGGAAGCATACTCATTGTCCTCCCACGAAGCTGGCGAGTTCACGACGAAATCTCAAGATCAACACATTTTTACACGAACTCAGGAGACGGGACGAGGTGAGGAGAACTCTGCCTGGGCGAGAGTGTCGCAACTTCTCGAACTTGTGGAGTGCATTAGGCAGGACACGAGCCAGCAAGAGACTCCCAAGCTAGTTCAACATGACGCCTCCAGGGGTTTGTGTTTGGTCCCGGACGGACCTGACAGTCGAGCAAATGTTTAACAAAGATATCAAGATGTTTTCCTTTAGACTGCAGGTCCATCAAGGGGGCTAGGAGATGACAGTGGCTCGGGGGAGATGAGAGGCGGAGGGATGTCCTCTGCTGCTGCTGCTCCTGCTGTTGTTGTTGTTGTTGTTGTTGTTGTTGGGCGTATTTCCAGACGATGGCGGAAAATGTGTCGTCTCCAAAGCAACGCATCTAGGGTTACGACTTTGGACGTCGGTCGCTTCTCCTCCTTCGGATGGTGTCGGCTGGCTGGATGCGATGACTTGGTCCTTACGACAGGTTCACCTTACATCAAGAGAGAGAGAGAGAGAGAGAGTCGAGCGCGCGCGCGCCAATGGCGAAGGCACAGACCTCTTGTGCCACAGAGAAACAAGAAAAGATACAGACTAAGACGGTATATGACCGAACCACCGCTTCGAAACCGCTTCTATAAGGACGAATCACCGACAAAATCGTCTAAGGACGAATGACAGCAACGAGGCTGAACCGTTATTGTGTGTACACATAGTTCGGACCAGCGTCGCCCCTCACACACGACATGCCAGCCTCTCTCTTGTGCTTCGTGACGACGCAGGCAGCTGGAAGATACACTCCCTCTGCGTGAAGTATTCAGGTGCCTCCAAATACCCAGTATTCGGAATCTCTCTCTCTCTGAGGAAGTCCTGGTGGAGGAAGTACCTGAAGATGGTGTGCTCGGGGACTCCCACATTCCCTGGGGGCGTGGACGATCTAAGGTCAGTCAAGTGTCAGGCAGAAGCTATCATACATCACCCACCCACACCCACACACACACACACACACACATATATACACGGTATATGTAACCTCAGGACCCCATGTCATCGGGCCCCTGCACATCTGAGGCTTCACTCCACGTAGGAGCAGGGAAAGGCTAGACCACTCGGGAGGATGTAGCCCTTCGACAAGACTGCCCATTGACGACGATACAGCCTTAAATATATGGTGACATCTCGCTGGCAGCGTAACCCACTCAAAGGCGGAGGCCGGAGGAGGAGGAGGACGAGACCTAGAGGGAAAGAGAGAGAGGGAGACCGAGGGAAGGAAGGAGGGAGGGAGAATGCACGAGTTTACAAGATGCATACGATCACATCCACCAAGACTGGAGAAGTTATGAGCGGTAACTTCCCTCGCGCCCACGTGCACGCCACATGACACGTGACACCCCTGGTTTTGATATTCACCTCCTCCGCGCCTCCTCTCCTGGACCCCTGGACGCACGTGACGCCGCTTCCTGCCGACCTGGCCGCCGCCGGGTCGTAACTTGTGGTGATGCGACGAACACAGGAAGTTAGGGAGGGGAGGGGAGCGGGGGGAGAGAGAGAGAGAGACAGCTTTTATCTGTGGGACTGGGGGTAGGAGAGAGAGAGAGAGAGAGAGAGAGAGAGAGAGAGAGAGAGAGAGAGAGAGAGAGAGAGAGAGAGAGAGAGAGAGAGGCTGGTATGATGGAGACATTACGTAAAAAGAAACAAAAAATTATCACTACATCTTCAGTCACGTCTCACACACGTTTAAACTGATGTCACAGAACTGGCGTGACGGAAGGAGACACTGAGGTCACGTCACTAACATCCATCGACCTCCGTAACACGTCACGAAACAAACAGCGAGGGTGTTACGACCCGGTATCGTAACGGGAGTAGAAGCGTTTCCCATAACAGTGACCACAACTCAATACGTCGTCTGTAGGCTGATACTACAGCAAGGGGGTGGAGAGGGAGTGGGCAAGACCCGTGACATACCTATGGCCCATCAGACGCGAGTTACGTTACGGTGGTAACACAGGGGCGCGCGCGAGTCTACACACACAGGTGGAGATCTGTGGTGGGTTGTGTTACGACAGCACCCTGGTACTGGCTACTGTCGTTGTGGTGGTGGTAATACCACACTAACCCTGCTGGCTATCTAAACCATCCATTCTTAAATCATACGATAAGAATGAACCTCAGCGAGATAACACACGTATCTCCTAACAGTTAAAAAGATAAAACGTAATCATACAAACAAAACATATATATATATATATATATATATATATATATATATATATATATATATATATATATATATATATTCCTGCCATGACAGTCTGGTGGATGTCGGGTCCTGATATGATAATTATAATGACGTGCAAAATCCCATTATATTTGCAGTTTTCGAATTTGACTGAAAACGTAAATGAGTTCCTATTAATACCAGAGTACGGGTATTTTTTTTTTTCCCACGGAATATAGATTGCCGATACACATTCATCATGTTGTTTGCCTCGTACATTCCAATACAGAAAATGTACGGTGTTTATTACGTAGAGTTTGGCTGATGCTAAAGAAAACGTCGACTGGGGATTCACCTTAAATATTTCTCTTTTCTTCCCTTCTCGTTCCTGTGGAGGGTAATCATACGCGCTCCCTCTCTCCCTCCTTCCCTCACCCCCTCGTCAATTTTATGGTTCATAACTACACATATTAGCTCCCTCTACCCCTATACCCACTGGCCACAGTACCACATCCCTTCTGTCCCTCTATGTTTCCATCTCTACCGCTGGGAAGGAAGGAGGAAGGGAGGGAGAGAGTGTGAGTGAACGGGAATTGGTGAGGGAGGTTGGTTGTGGCTGGGGAAGCCTTTGGGTGGTGGTGATGATGATGACTGGTGGAGAACTGGGTGGTGATAGTGGTAGGGGGAGACTCCGACAGGGGTGTTGGTTGTAGTGGGCTGGTCGGTTGGGGGGGGGGGGAGGAGGTTTGGCAGAGAGAGAGCGGGGAAGATTACAGGGAGTGGGAAAGGAAAGGGAGGGGAGGAGGAGAAGGGATGTGAAGAAAAGGGCAGGGGAGAGGAGTGACAGGAGGGGAGAGAGTAGAGAAAGGGAGAGGAGGAGGAGGAGGAGAAGGGATAACAAATATGGTTATTAACCCTGAAATTGTGTGAGGGACGAGTGAGGGTGGGAGGACCTCCACGCAAGCCACGAAATTAGATGACTCACGAACCCTACGTCTTTCCTGTCATTCATTACGATGAATCAGAAGACGTCACTGTCTTTCGTGTCATTCATCACGATGAATAAGATGACGTTATTCACCCTATGAGTCGCATTATGTCCCAGGAACCAAGGGTCATCGAGAACTGATACTCGTCAATTCTTTCGTATTTCTCCTTTTTCCTTAGATATTCTCCAATCATTCATCTGTCATCCTCCCTATGTCTCCCTTCTTGTCGGCCTTCATCCACTATTTTTCATACCCTTGTCTCCCTTCGTCGACCTTACGTCCCTCAATCTTCCATCCCAGTCTTTACTCTTGTTCAACTTGACCTCTTAACCTGTCGTTCGTCTCTTCGTCGCAGACAGAAAACGGAAACCGAGGCGATCATGGGATGTCCAACAGTCTCGCCCTTCTAGATGGCTGGGCTTTTGGAACGTCTCCAGATATCCTTCTACTTCTCTCAAGACTCTTCGACGCCTCCCGATCTCCTTCTACCATCCTCGAAACTCTTAGGACGACTCCAGGTATCCTTCTACTGTCCTCAAGACTTCTGGACGCCCGGGAGAAAATGAGGCAAAGGAGAGTTGAATATGTGGAAGATCTCCTCGTCCAAACGTGGCTATCAAACTAGTGTTTGGCGTCATCTTTGGCCAACAGGTCTTCAAAAACCTTCTCTCTCTCTCTCTCTCTCTCTCTCTCTCTCTCTCTCTCTCTCTCTCTCTCTCTCTCTCTCTGTGCCTGTGTGACCGACCTGACTCTCACAGCTTCGCGACCCGACCTGACCTGATTCTAGAGTCACCACAGCTGAGCAACGATGACCTGACCTTCCTCCTCGTCACAGGTCAACCTGGAAACTACTCCCGGTGTTTTCAAGGGGCCGAGATCTACTCAATGCTGATTCACTTGCTCGTTCAAAAGTAGCTGTCATTTTTTTTTCAGCATTGACATTTGGCCATTTAAATCTAAGCAACTTGATCTACTTTACAGACTGCCAATTATCCTAATTAACCTTCTTAACACCTAATGAGTCTAATTGGAAACCTGCCATTCAGCTGGACATGTCTCGTGACAGAACCAATTACAAAGCTTATATCAAACGATGTTTGAAAACTACCAATAATCGGTATTTCCCGTTTTCATCAGAATTCACCACAAAAAATAGGTTTTGGGAAATGAAGATAAGAAGACTTGTTAATGAAAGGTAGTGTGTGTGTGTGTGTGTGTGTGTGTGTGTGTGTGTGTGTGTGTGTGTGTGTGTGTGCTCTCGGTAATGACACAAGGGTAATACTGCTACCATTACTACCACGACTACTACCACTGCTACTACTAACATTACCATTTCTACCACTACTGCTAATAATAATGACAGTAATGATGATATCAAGACATGAGCAAAACAAAAATACAAATATGAAAAAACCCAAACCTTCCTACTGACCACATAACATTCCTTATTTCCTCCATCAAAAGAGATCTCTGAGTCTCATCCTTCGCTCTCGGTTTATGTCCAGGGGCAACGTCAGTTATATATATATATATATATATATATATATATATATATATATATATATATATATATATATATATACATATATATATATAATGTGGCTATGAAAATATCTCCAAAGTTGAGTCTTGAGCCACAAAGGTATAGTAGTTGGAGGAGGAGGAGGACGAGGAGGAGGAGGACGACGACGAGAAGTCCACTCACTTGGAGGAGCACGAGAGAGACGACAACACTTGAAGATCAGTGGTAATTAGTGTAGAACTCTCTCTCTCTCTCTCTCTCTCTCTCTCTCTCTCTCTCTCTCTCTCTCTCTCTCCTTCCCATAAAAAGAATAGTTGTCATTTATTTTCCCTCAACAGCAGCAGCAGCAGCTAGCGGTGGTGGTGGTGACGAGGGTCTGGTGTGATGGTGGTGGTGGGGTAGTAGGTTGGCTGGTGGGGTAGTAGGCTGGTGGTGGGGTAGTGGCTGGTGGTGGGGTGGTGGCTGGTGGTGGGGTGGTGGCTGGTGGTGGGGTAGGTGGTGGTGGTGGGGTAGTGGCTGGTGGTGGGGTAGTGGCTGGTGGTGGGGTAGTGGGTCGGTTGGGGAAGAGGTCAGAGGACATCCTGAGGCACTACAGTGTAAACCCTGACGAGGGAAAGTGTGGCGAGACATAAGACCCCGAGGGTAATTAGCACGACTCATGATGATGATGATAATGATGATGATAATGATGATGATGATAATGTTGATGATGATTATAAAGAAAAAACGAGAAAGAAATCTCAGAAAAAAAATAATAATGAATTTAGGTAAAAAAAATGATTTCATACCTAGACCGAAAGCGACGGTAGTAAAGCAAAATAAAACTACGTACGTAAGACAGATAAGGACGTCAACAGTAAAGAAATAATTGATAAATAAAGAAACAATAAACGCAGAAAAGGAAAAGAGGGTAGACAGCTGAACAACATCTCTTGTGAGGCCATGAAAATTGCCCTGGCTTAAGGGGGGGATACAAAAGCCAGAGTGAAGCAAGGTCGAAATACCGGTAGGCTGATACTATACAGTGACCACTATACACGTCGCCTTCGACTACCCCATTGGGAACATAATCGTTTGCTGGAGACTCCCTCGTAGGCTGTTTAGTTCCAGAGGAAAAAAAGGGGAAAGAAAACGGGGGAAATATGCAAATGCAAAGTCGGGAAATAAGAACTGTATAAATCTGGCAGAGTAGGGCGTTGACGAGGAACCCTGGAACTGAAGTGTGTAATGGTGCATAAATCTCTCAAAAACTGTGAGGGAAATTCAGGAACTGTGGGAGATACGCAGGCGGGCGAGTATGAACCATGGAGAAATACGAGGATGTGGGATGACAGGAGAGGAGGAGGAGGAGGAGGAGGAGGAGGAGGAGGAGAAAAAGATGATGATCTGTCACTGATAAAGGAAAGGCCTCTATCCTCAGTAAGCCTACCAGTGCGACTACTGAGAAGCTTCTGCCACGTAACACGGGTCAGCCTGGGAGCTGCATGTCCTCCTCCTCCTCCTCCTCCTCCTCCTGTCATTCCACATCCTCGTATGTCCTCCTCCTCCTCCTCCTCTTGCTCCCTCAACCAGGACGCTAAGCAAACCAACCAGACGCCAAGAGCGACATATTCAAAATTCGGGCAAAAAAAATCTACCGTCGTCTTCCCTCTACATATATATATATATATATATATATATATATATATATATATATATATATATATATATATATATATATATATATCTTTTGACACCCCTCTTCCTCCTTTGCATTCGGAGGGGGTTCCATGTTATACCCTTGCTGCTACAGAGCTAAATCGGCTCACTACTAGACGTCACAGAAGGGGCGCTGGCTGGCTGGCTGGAAAACGCCCCTACCTCGAGAATAACTTTCCAGCAGTGCAGAAGGCGGGGTGAAGGGTGTGTCCTCCCCTACATCAAAACAATCCTATCCCTGGATGGGGTTCGAACCGCTGCCGAGAACATGGCGAAAGAGGAATATGGAAAGAGAAGGGAAGTCCTCTCAAAATGAGTAACAATAAAACAGGACATTGTGAGAAAGGAACAAAAAAAAAAAAATAAGAAAACCTGGTGTATGACCCATGTGTCTTGAGAAATTCACACGTCGAGTGATCAGAAGAAAACGCCCTGCTAAAGACAACTGGTATAAAGATGAAGTGTAGATAAGATTAAACTTATTTCGTGCAGGATTTAAAGAAGGTCGCTATTTCCCCTTTGCCTTCCCTCTACATAGCTGGATCTCTATACGAACACAGATAATGATGTCTCTTACATAATCTCAAGACATGATTCTACTAATTCCTTGTTGCCTCCGCTAGAAAGCATCCAAGTCCAAAGACAGCTGCTTTAAACTCTTTGAGCAAGACTCTACGACCCTTGAGTATAATGGCGTGGCCTCACAGTACTCAAGGGTCGTATCGTTGTGCTTATAGATCGTGGTGTCGTGCTCAAGGGGTTTGTCAAGTCGCCTGGAAAGAGTGAACACCTCCCCTTTCACCGCATCCCGCCCTCCCCCACGTCGAAACAGCTTACTGACGAATCTTAATCAACATTCCCAGATCTCACTAGAACGAGCAACAAATCCTTCTTATCCTTCGGAGTTGACGAGAAAGCCTAAAAGGTAATGCGAGGCGAAAAAAAACTATGCGAGAAATAATCATGCATGAGATTCGTTTCACACAAAGGAACACTCACAACAGATCTATCACTTATCTATCTATTCTATTACCCAAGGACCCAGAGACCGCTTTATGAAGAGTGATTCTGTTACCCAAAGACACCCCTTTCGGAAAGGGTTCCAGTGATATTCTGCCCAAGATATCCCTTTCTAAAAGGTTCCTAGTGCTACTACCAAAGACCCTTTCGGAAAGGGTCCAGGCCTTACCTTAGAATCCCTTTTCCTGGGGTTTCTAGACTACGTTACACCCAGTAACAGAGACAAGATGGACTTCTCTGAAGCGATATGGTCTTTCAAGAGAATGTACTCTGACTCGTCAACTGGCAGTGACATAGTATAGCCAAAGGCAGTGACGCCACTCACGGTGTAACCCTTAAGCAGACGGGAGTCCGGTAACACCCCCACACCACTGGTGAGCTGTACGAAATAAGCTTCGTCATTAACACGACAGGTAACAAAGCCATTCGACCTGATGCCTCCTAACACACACACGCACACACACACACACACACACATACAACAAAATAAACGATAGAGAGGGAAAAAAAACATTGAAAGAGACACACCCTCCCTGGCCTGAAGCGGACGCTGGAATAAAAAGAGAGGATCAGTCAAAGACCCCCAGGAGCTTATCTAAGTGAAGAGTGGAAGGGATTTACTCTCACTGGACACACACACACACACACACACACACACACATATATATATATATATATATATATATATATATATATATATATATATATATATATATATATATATATATATATATATTCCTTTTTGTCCAAGGGGAAATTAAACATGATAAGTTCCCAAGTGCACTTTCGTGTAATAATCACATCATCAGGGGAGACACAAGAGAGAAATATAGCAGTCAGTTGATATACAACGAAGAGACGTAGCTAGGACGCCATTTGCCGACATTGTGTTATCACCACCGGGTATGTTACTGTAATCATCAGCTACGCGAGTACGTATCAATACATCGGGTAAAGCTGTCGAACTCACAGGGGGGTGGGTGTCTTAAGACATCGAACTCAAGGGGATTGCTCAGTCGTGGGACTTGAGGAGGGGTTGTTAAGTCGTCGAACTCAAGGGTTGTTAAGTTCTGGGACTTGAGGAGAGGGTTGTTGAGTCGTCGAACTCAAGAGCTGTTAAGTCGTCGAACTCAAAGGGCTGTTAAGTCGTTATACTCAAGGGTTGTTAAGCAGTCGAACTCAAGGGTTTGTTAAGTAAAAAGGGTTGTTAAGTCTTTGTACTCGAGGGGTTGTTAATCGAATAGTGGTCACCTCGTCTGTCCTGCTCTTTCAGAAATACTGTTCATCTCAGCTGCCACACAGACACACACACACACACACACACACACACACACACACACACACACACACATATTGCATAGTCTTCTATTTTGAGGTTTTGGGAGAGAGATTGAGAGGTAGATGGGGTTGTGCAGAGCCATCGTGAGGTTCCGGCCACACCTGTAGGGAGGTTTGGGCTTTAACTTTCGGAAGCGCTTCGTTAAGCAATTACAGACTCTGCCCCCTCCCCCCCACCCCGTCGTTGGAGTAAGGTCAACACAAGGTCATTCAACGCCAGGAGGGGGGGGGCGGTGAACTGCAGGGACACAACGCCACAAGTAAGACAAGTTGGCTGGCACGATCTAAGTTCGTAACAAGGCTCGTTAGGGAAGGCCTTAACAAGGGGCGGCAGGCTAACAACCAACACACAACCACGAACTATGAATTAACCTACCAGTTAATCTCCCACGCAGCTCTAAGTCCTCGTATCCCGTGTGGTAAGCTTATGTTAATGTTGAAAATGGTGTTCTGAGGTTAATGTTAAAAGTGTAAGGTGCAGCAGGTTCTCTTTACCCCTTGCGTAACAAGGTCAAAGTCAGTATATATATATATATATATATATATATATATATATATATATATATATATATATATATATATATATACTAGATAATTGTACCTCGTGCAGACATGGACGGTATCAATTAAATTCTAGGCGATAATTAGATAAGTGGAAGTCTGGTTCGCTGTTAATGACGAGTCTGGCTAATTATATCTATCACGTGTGTGTGTGTGTGTGTGTGTGTGTGTGTGTGTGTGTGTGTGTGTGTGTCGCTTGCTGATAATGGCGCTGCCCATCCCTGGGGGGTGGGGTGGGGTGGTGATCAGTCATGTTAATAAGAGCTGAAGAATAATTTGAAGACTGTGTGTTATAAAAAATGGAACAGTTATCAAGTAGATAAGTCTAACGAAGAAACAAAGAGACCGTCTCGACAAAGATGTATACTACATACACATGACAGGTCCTTCTACACACACACACACACACACACACACACAGAGGAGGGCTGGTTGGTGGTAGTGATGATATATCAAACTCCCCCACAGGATCATCAGAGATACGAAAGGTCAAAATTATGACGAATTTTAAGGATCTATTAACTGAGGAGTGAGGGTTCCAGGATCGAGGCTCCGTTTAAGAAAGAGGGATCCGGTCCCATCTGAGGGAGGGGGTGTGTGAGATTTGTGTGTGTGTGTGTGGGGGGGGGGGGGGGAGTGGAGGAAGTTGACCGTATTCCTGGAACTCCTTAATTACTTTCCAAGAGTCCTTTACTCCTCCTTCGACCCTCCTAAATGGGTTGGAGGTCCGAGGATGGGAAGGAAGACTCTGAAAATTAGATTTCTCTTTTTTTTTTCCTGTAATATAAACGCTGATTAATCTAGGGCTGACGAGGGCCGAGGTGGAATAGGATTTGTCCATTTTGTATGTTCGTCTGTCATTATGCGAAGTTTTCCATCCCTGTTCCACATACGTTTTGGTGTCAGTCCGACGGACTTTGGATTACGTGATGCAAAACTGATTTCAATAATGTGTCATATCACGTCATGAACATTGATTCGTATAAATAGACAGACAGAAAGATTAATGGACTGAAGGAAGTTCTAGTTGCGTCTTTGTGAGAAGAAAATCAATGTCCTCGTTTCAAACACGGATCAATAACACCTTAAACTCAGACACGGATCAATAACATCTTAAACTCAGACACGGATCAATAACATGTTAACAAACGAAGATCAGTAACATCCAACACAGATCAATAACATCTTATCAAACACATATCGATAAGATGTTAACAAACGAAGATCAATAACATCCAACACAGATCAAAAATAACATCTTAACGAACGCGGATCAATATCCACACTTCAGACCTGGCTGGGTTCTAGAACTTCTCATTATTCTTTTACTCTTTACTTCCCAGCAGATGTGTTCTAATGTTCAGTAGAGGCGGCACATGATGGCCACATTCCTCCACCGGCAGGCATGAAGACCCCCGAGAACACGAAGACCCCCTAGAACAGAAAGACCCCCGAGAACACGAAGACCTCCGAGAACAGGAAGACCCCCGAGAACACGAGGACTTACGAGAACACACAGACCCCCGAGAACACGAAGACCCCCCTAAAACACAAAGACCTCCGAGAACACGAAGACCTCCTAGAACAGAAAGACCCACGAGAAAATGAAGGCTCGCGAGAACACAAAGATCCCCGAGAACACGAAGATCCCCCTAGAACAGGAAGACCCACGAGAACACAAAGATCCCCCTAGAAAAGGAAGACCCACGAGAACACGAAGACCACCGAGAACACGAGGACCCCCGAGGACACATCAGTACCGGAAGGTATAATCGAGATCGAAGTGACAAAGGATCTGTGTCGCGAGATCGATGTTCACAAGGAAGACATCGACGAATCTATTCTTGTAAGATTTGATGTTAACAACCCAATTAGCGCGACGGTACGATCCTTGGAACACGACGGTACGATCCTTGGAACACGACGGTACGATCCTTGGAAAACGACGGTACGATCCTTGGAACACGACGGTACGATCCTTGGAAACACACTGGTACGATCCTTGGAACACGACGGTACGATCCTTAGAACACGACGGTACGATCCTTGGAACACGACGGTACGATCCTTAGAACACGACGGTACGATCCTTGGAACACGACGGTACGACCCATTGCCACTGTACTGACCTGGCGTTTTTGACCTGTGTGTCTTGCGACCCCAGTTCACTTGTCTATTCCACCATGACCAATAGTCGTCCGAAGCGTTTAGAAATAAAACATGGTTCGTAGTTACATAAATGGAACGACCCCGGGTTTAAAGACGAAGGAACCTTAAAATTACTAGCTCGGTTAAAGGAGACACGCAGCAGCCTGTACTCTCTTAAAGGGACCAAGGTATTACCACTCCATCCGTGTCTGCTTTACTGTTGGAACCTGCATATATATGTGACCAACACGGCTGGGCTGGCAATATCCATAGCAAACACCATTTAGTGAATTATGGAGGCTTAAATACTGTACTTGCGCTCTCTGTGGAAACAAAAAAACAGTTCACAAAATCGTGTCTAACATACAGGACGGGGAATGACAAAGGCCATTAATTCTAGACAGGATTTCTCTGTTAATGTTTTATGAGGTTGGGCGGTGACAGACGACTGAACCTAGGGGTCAATATCTCACAGATTAGGGGTAGGTACATGACTGTAGTGAACCTGAATCAATTCCTGGGCTATATAAGCTTAAATGGGCTTACTATAGCACAGGTCAATGACTAGGGAACAGGTCACAGCTGGTCAAAGACCGTATGAAACGAGGACAGACATACCAACTGAGAATATATAAATAACCACAGCTGAAGATCACACATTTGTCATGAAGGGTAAATATATATATATATATATATATATATATATATATATATATATATATATATATATATATATATATATATATATATATATAACCAGAACTATAACCATCCTCATTTTACTGCAGTTATACATACACGTATAGCATTAAACCCTCAATTTTCATCTGATAACTTTATCCTACGTTTGCAAAGACGTAACGTGATATATTCTAGACAGTTATATCTAGAAGAGATAAGACGATATCTCTGACCTGTTATTTCTAAAGATGATTATCTTTGGCCTGTAATTTCTGAAATGATAACATCTTCTTCTCTATCGATTCTGTAAGGAGGAATCAAGCTTTCACAACACGTGGATCTGCCTTCAGAGCCGTCATCAAATGACCCTTGTGAACGCCATTAGTAAACCAGGTATAACTGGGTTGTATTATGTTGTAAGAGTGAGAGATACACAATAATTATGTTGTAAGAGATACACAATATATATACTGTTATTAAATGCATGATTCACTCTCATTTTCATACGATATTTCATGCAATTGTATAAAAATACAATCGTCACACAATTACATCAACAGAAATAAAGAAATTTACCAAAATTTTTTTTCCCCCCCTTGAGAATACCACAAAAATGCAATTCGAAAGCAGATATTACTATATTGCCTATACATTACAGAAAACACCTACCGATATATAAATCTGCAATATGATATATGAAAACAATACACTACACAAAATACCTTATGATAAAATGATCAGAATGGCAATACAACATCAAAATCATAAAATGCATTTTTCAGTTCAACGCAGAATACATGACGGCCATTGGTCTGTTGGGGGTTTGACTGTGGATGGCAGGCGCTGGTTTCGGTTCGTTATACATACGACAGCTACAGTGTAGATATGTGCGAATGAGGCCAATGTTCTTTTGTTCTTGACGCTGTTTCGCTGGGGCGGGTGAGCCGACTGGGTATATGAACTATACATGTGTTCAGCCATCGCACATCATTTCATCACTTCTAGATGCTTAGATATTAGGCAGAGCAGGCCAGCGTTCTCGAATTAGCTCTTCAGACTTCGTATTTGTTCCCCTTTTTAAAATACAAAACGAAATTAGATGGTAGGTAGACCCGGCTCTCTGTGTTCGTGCATATATATCAGATCCGATTCATAAATCATTATGTAGTTGAATGAGTGAAGAAAGAGGGATGTTAATTGTTAGTTTTACACATCGTCTTGAGATACATAACAGGGGGGGAAAAAAATTGTACAGTATTTTTGTATAATTTCGCAAGACACTTTGTCATCGTATAATCTGTCCTTGGAGTCTTTGCCCTTCTGTGGATCTTATAATGACACTCAAAATTACGTTTGGTTCTTCAATGCAACTGTTCTGGCCTCTCCATCAGTGCACGCGGTCATCAAAGTTCAAAGCTGTTCAATTCCCTTGTAAAACATCTCCCCTGGTAGCCTTTGGGAGCAGTGAATGATGAAAAATGAATGGGTCTTGCATCATTCACACCGACCTTTTCCCCAATGTTTGGACAGCCGAGACTATCACAGAGGGAATTCTCTGCACGGAGGAGGAAGACAAAATATAGATTCTCGTACAATGAAAAAAAGAAAAAGTGCTGGAGGGGAGATAGATAGGAGCCTCATACTTTGTTCTTTCTTTCATGGTTTCTCCGTCTATAGGAATACTGAACTGATGATAAAATGTGCCTTGTGGCCAGAGGAATAAGCTGTTTAAAGCTTAAGGTGTATCAAGCCTTCTCTCTCTCTCTCTCTCTCTCTCTCTCTCTCAATCAGTCAGGGTGTCTCACTTCTCGTCATAACTCTCCCTGTTTCACACCACAGACGTTCGCAAGCCCCACTGCCCTCGCTGCAAGCGTCCCCTCCTCCTTCTTTCTCACGCGAATAATCACTGGTTATAGTCATTCTCAAAGTGGCTCCTCCCACCTCATAACCACTCAAAGAACTCTCACATACACTTCGTCTTACGATGCGTCCCTCTCACACTATCAAGTCTCAAGGGCTCGTAAAGACCTTCGAAATACGTCTCTTCTGTATACCGCAAACACTCATGGGTCTCTCCTACTTCCAGTCTCTTCTACGGACTATAAACACGCACGGTTCATCATCTTCCTCGGCGTACCGTGAGTACCTCAACTCAACACCGTCAACAACTCCTCACACTCCTCCCCCTCCAAGTTATTCCAGTCCGTATACAACCTAAGTCTCCTAATTTGCCCACAGAGCCTTTCATCAGGTAAGCAGCGGAGGGCCTCCTCCTCAACAGCACTCGAAACTGTGTAAGACACACGGATTAATTGCGACGGTCAGGTCTTTATTTCCTCTCCCTCCGCCCTGTCCTCTCCTCCTCTGCTCCTCGCCACACATACCAAGGCTTCATCAATCACCCACTTGCGGGGGGGAGAAGGGAGGAGGGATGGTACTATCTGCCACCTTCCCCCAATGCATCATCGTGTGTCTGTGTCGTCTGCTGCTGTAAGGGAACACAGACTCGCCATCATCATGTGTCTGTCTCCAGACGTTCCTGCAGTGCTTGAGGCTCACTGGACTCCCACATGGCACTGTCAAGGTTCACTGCCTCAGGACTAGCACCACAGTATGATAAGCAACCAGCTATACACTTCAAACCACACTAAAAGAATGTTCTATTCGGAAAAAAAAAAGAAGAAAACAATGCAGTGGTAGAACCAAGAAAAACCCACAACATGAGAGGGATACGAGACCCGCTCTAGTAAGTGGTTCTGAGAAGCAAACACAGGCACGTCTGGCCACAGATGACGCGAAGGTGCAGCCCACGTTAACGCATTATCACTATGATCATTCCTTGAACAGCGTATGACACAAGCACCTTACGAATGATGTGGTGGATGATATTTCTAAGAGGAGCGCCCCCCCCTCCCCCTTTGACTACCTGTCATCTTAATAAGGGCGAGACAAGACTCAAGAACCACTAAAATTGCCTTCGTCGCCTTCAGGAGGTTAAACGGCATTCACCCACCCTCAGAAATGCTTCACAAGTACAGCTTAGGATGAAGCGGATGATCGAAGCGCCTCGAGTCGAACGAACCAGCTGAGGCAATGAAGACATATTAGGACGCGTAACTCAATTGTCAAATCCTCCGCGTGGGGGGAAAATCAGAAACTTTCAACGTGTCTGAATAGTTCAGTAAGCCGGCCAACGACGGCGCTGGTGTCGTCCATTAGCAGAAAGTGATTTTCCATATATGAACTAAACCATTATGCACGGCAGTACGACCCTTGTGCACGGCGGTACGACCCTTGTGCACGATGGCGCGGCCTCTGAGTATGACATCAACCACATTTGTGTACAATGGTGTGACCTCTGACCTCATCTTTTGAGGGGTTAGATCAAAGGTCACACCACCTGATCCATAGAGGTATTCCCACAGTGCTTAAGGGGGTCGTATGTTGTTTCAGCATCCGTTCGCTGCAAACCACTTAATTTTTCCAACTCTGTTTATCTGTTATAGACGAGAGATAATGTCCAAGGTCTACAAGATGACTCGTATCCGCGCAACTCGCGTATACAAATTCATTTTCGCGTAAATCACTAAAGATAGAAATTGGGACACCATGTTTCGTTGGCTAGCGTGTATACCAAGTGGTTGTTTACCTGATCAAGACGCAACCGAGTGTAGGTCAACGACTCCACGGCGTTAAACAACATACACGACGAATCATCATCATCATCTCGCGACCAGACAAGACAGAGGAACGTGGGCGGAAATCCACATCGACCTCAGCGCCAGACGAGGGCCGTTGGTCGTCGACTCACCAACAGAGCTGGAAACATCGGGGTGGCTGCAAGTCCCTTGGAGAGACATCCCCCACACCAGCGTCTTCCTCCACGCACTACAAGGTATCCCAAGCGTCCTCTACGAAAACAGGTGTCCTCAGAGTACCCCAGTGTCCTCTACGAGAACAGGTGTCCTCGTAGTACCCCAGTGTCCTCTACGAGAACAGGTGTCCTCGGAAGCGGTGGTGACCAATGTCCCTCCCTCTCAGAGGGCGTCATCTACCTCACAACGCCCCTTGAAATGCAACATCCCCTCGAGAACAAATCCCTCACCAACGCGTCGTCATCCCAGACCTTACTGACCTGAAGGTGAAATACGTTTTCACTGAAAGCAGTTTAACCATCCGGGTGGCTGGACAAAGGCAGGAGCACATTACCGGCTTCAGGGAGGGAAAGAAGAAGGAAAGAGAAAAAAACATCATATTGGGAGGGAGGGGGAGGAACTGCCTGTCGTGTATAGATACATTAGAAAAACACTTCGTTAGCCGAACGTAAAAGTGTCGTTCGGGATTACGCTTGGCAGCGAGCTGAATCGGATTGTTATTCTAAGCTGGAGAGAAAGGAAGAGGAAAAAAAGCAAACAAACAAAGAAACAAAAGCATGGAGAGAGAGAGAGAGAGAGAGAGAGAGAGAGAGAGAGAGAGAGAGAGAGAGAGAGAGAGAGAGAGAGAGAGAGAGGGTGTGTTTCCCCCCCATTTAATATTCCACAGAGGTTAGGTCTGATAAGAAGTTCCATAATAGCATCATTTCAAACTTCGGTTGCACGCGACTCCTCCTCCACCCACTCACGCCTTTGAATCACGACGGTGAGACCCCATTCTTTTTTTTTTTTGCTTGGGGGTACGAAGGCGTGACTATCGGGTCGGGGTTCGTAAGGAGGATCCAATGTTAACGTACCGAAGATATCGTACCGTCGTGATCAGAGGGGTATCGTATTAACGTACCGAAGATATCGTACCGTCGTGATCAGAGGGTATCGCATTAATGTACCGAAGATATCGTACCGTCGTGATCAGAGGGATATCGTATTAACGTACCGAAGATATCATACCGTCGTGATCAGAGGGATATCGTATTAACGTACCGAAGATATCGTACCGTCGTGATCAGAGGGTATCGTACCGTTGGGCCTTGAGGATCACATCTGTCCACATCGAGTTCAAAGGGTAACGAAGTATTACAAGGGGCGTTCAAGGAGGCACATAATTCCCTCACTTGCTACTGAACGTCGAGTCCAGGCGAAGTTAATGGCTCCTGTTTCTAAATGACGTTAGAGAATATTTGCCTTAAATCATGATAACTATTCTAATCACATACCTTTCTTCCAGGTGTGAGACGAGAGGCTTGTACTTGTGGCATCTGAGGGACCCATGGTTCTAGAGAGAGAGAGAGAGAGAGAGAGAGAGAGAGAGAGAGAGAGAGAGAGAGAGAGAGAGAGTCCGGACGCGCACCACGATGCTCGTGTTTCCTACATAAGTAAGTCAAGAGATCCTGACAGCCTCCCTGAAAGGTCTCAACTACTTGAAGATGTTGAATCCCCCTTGTGGACGGACCGGTCAAGGTGTTGGATCCTGTTTGGACCACGAAATCCATCTGGACGCCTCAGGTGACGTGGTCAGAGAAACAGGACACACAGACACACACACACACACACACACACACCACCACCACCAGGAGGAGGAGGAGGAGGAGTGGCGCAGCAGCCTGGGTGCGGGTGGCTGGGTGTACAGAGGTATAACGACGCTAAGAAAACCCATGAATATAGAGGAGGTCTTGCCAGCCTCTGTTCTCACGGCCAGGGTGGACGATGTTCTCTGAGGAAGAGAAAGAAGAAAAAAGACCTCCTTCTCCTCCTCCTCCTTCTCCTCCTCCTCCTTCTCCTTCTCCTCCTCCTCCTCCTCCTCCTGCATTGAGGGCCAAGAAAACATTCACGGTGAAAGAAGAAAGAAATATATATGCATTGCATGTTTCATAATCATACAACAAAATCAGTTCATTGTATGATGTATACGAGGGAATGTTCAAGACAGGATGTGCACAGTAGAAAAACCACACACCCATCGAGTTAAGAAAACGTGGTGGGGACAACAAGCTCACACTGGTATGCGGCTTATGAATATGTAAAACATATGTGTAGGTGCACACAACACATCCACAATCTCTCTCTCTCTCTCTCTCTCTCTCTCTCTCTCTCTCTCTCTCTCTCCGTACCAACTCATCTGCTCCTCATCTCCCAATTCCTATCTCTCATCATAGATATCCCTTGTGTCTCAAACCTCTCAAACAATCGCTCTGACTCTCACCTCTCTCTTCACTACCAAAGGCCAGACACCTCTACCTACCTTTTCCTCCCTTCTCTCTCTCTCTCTCTCTCTCTCTCTCTCTCTCTCTCTCTCTCTCTCTCTCTCTCTCTCTCTCTCTCTCTCTCTTATCTCTCTCTCGTTCTCTTTTCCTCCTTCTCTTTCTCTTAGCCCTGCTATCACAGCTACCCACGGATATAGCGGATCAAACCACCTATTAACTTGGAAAAGCCAAATGAAGTTAATGAACGTTTTATTCCCTCTCAGTTCTAACCATGGATGGATGTTTGACCCAGCGTTGGACGAGGAGAGAGAGAGACGAATGACGAAAGCTTTGATGACAGACTGACGAACGCAAAACAGCCAAACCCTTAATGAAACACTCACGGATCTATTTCAGTCCGCGTTCCTCATATGACCTTCCGTAATAAGGTCACGTTGTACACTGATGATGTGGGCGTGTGGGCGTGGACGGTGGCTCGACCTGGAAGTAGATTAATGGCTTATGATCATGAGGGGAAATGTGTGGGGAGAATGGACTGTTGGGTTACGTGTGTGGGGAGAGCTTAAATGTTGGTTCACACACACACACACACACACACACTCACACGCACACACACACACACACACACACACACACACACACACTCACATACAATAAACCATTATCTAGTAAAGTATCTATTCACACACACGCACACACAAGAGATGGGGCCCCAGGAGAGCAAAAAACTCGCTCCCCGTATAGCACAAACAGGGAATTACATCCACCCACTGTATGATGTTTGGTTTGTGGTGCGCAGTTGTTTGTGTGACATTTGTCGTGTATGGTTTGATGAATGTGGTGTGTGTGTGTGTGTGTGTGTGTGTGTGTGTGTGTGTGTGTGTGTGTGTGTGTGTGTGTGGCACTCACTATATGGACCGTGGTTTGTGGCGCGTAGTTTGTGGTGCATCGCGTACAGTGTGTGGTTTGTGGCGTGCATTGTAGAGTGAATGATCGTGAATATACAATGAATCACAGTGAGGACTGGAAAATGATATTACATTCATCATTATACAGTGGATAATAATCCTTCACCATAATTTACACATCTGTACAGTGAATAATAATCCTTCTCCATCACTTATACATCTGTACAGTGAATAATAATCCTTCTCCATCACTTATTCAAGTGTACAGTGAATAATAATCCTTCACCATCACTTATTCATCTGTACAGAGAATAATAATCCTTCTCCATCACTTATACATCTGTACAGTGAATAATAATCCTTCATCATCACTTATTCAAGTGTACAGTGAATAATAATCCTTCACCATCACTCATACATCTGTACAGTGAATAATAATCCTTCTCCATCACTTATACATCTGTACAGTGAATAATAATCCTTCTCCATCACTCATACATCTGTACAGTGAATAATAATCCTTCTCCATCACTTATACATTTGTACAGTGAATAATAATCCTTCACCATCACTTATACATCTGTACAGTGAATAATAATCCTTCACCATCACTTATTCATCTGTACAGAGAATAATAATCCTTCACCATCACTCATACATCTGTACAGTGAATAATAATCCTTCATCATCACTTATACATCTGTACAGTGAATAATAATCCTTCACCATCACTTATACATCTGTACAGTGAATAATAATCCTTCACCATCACTCATACATCTGTACAGTGAATAATAATCCTTCACCATCACTCATACATCTGTACAGTGAATAATAATCCTTCTCCATCACTTATACATCTGTACAGTGAATAATAATCCTTCTCCATCACTTATACATCTGTACAGTGAATAATAATCCTTCACCATCACTTATTCATCTGTACAGAGAATAATAATCCTTCACCATCACTTATTCATCTGTACAGAGAATAATAATCCTTCACCATCACTCATACATCTGTACAGTGAATAATAATCATTCATCATCACTTATACATCTGTACAGTGAATAATAATCCTTCACCATCACTTATACATCTGTACAGTGAATAATAATCCTTCACCATCACTTATACATCTGTACAGTGAATAATAATCCTTCACCATCACTTATACATCTGTACAGTGAATAATAATCCTTCACCATCACTTATACATCTGTACAGTGAATAATAATCCTTCACCATCACTTATACATGTGTCCAGTGAATAATAATCCTTCACCATCACTTACACATGTGTCCAGTGAATAATAATCCTTCACCATCACTTATACATCGGTTTCCAGCTTACCTCAGACTGCAAAACTACTCGCAAATAGCAAACAGTGCAAAGAGATATATTATACCATGGCGGACAATCCATGAACAAAGATATATCAAAAACAGCTGGTGGGATATGCCCTTTAGGGTGCTTGGTCTGCCGTTGCCATGACAACGATCGTCATGAATATTTTCCAAAAGATTGCGATGAATGAGGCGGCTTTCATCAGCTGGTGCAACTTTTGAACTCTTGATAAATGCTGACTGGTATTATGTTACGACAAACGTATATGGTCTCTCATCGTAATGCTTGGAGGACGACGGTGCGACCCTTGAGCACGACGACGATATAACCCTTGAGCACGACGGTACGGCCCTTGAGCACGACGGTACGACCCTTGCGCGCGACAGTGCGACGCCCGAGTGCGACGGTACGACCCTTGAGCACGACGGTACGTACCCTTGAGCACGACGGTACGGCCCTTGAGCATGACGGTACGACCCTTGCGCGCGACAGTGCGACGCCCGAGTGCGACGGTACGACCCTTGAGCATGACGGTATGGCCCTTGAGCACGACGGTACGGCCCTTGAGCATGACGGTACGACCCTTGAGCGCGACAGTGCGACGCCCGAGTGCGACGGTACGACTACCTGGATAAAACGACCAGACTTTTGTTCTGACTCTCAAAGGCCAGGTTAGCGATAAGGCCATTCTACTACATGAGCTGTACCTCAATGCTTAAACGCTGTACCGTCGTCCCTGACTCATGGCACCGTCGTGCTCAAGGGTACGTAACGTCGAGCTCAAGGGTACGTATCGTC